>NW_028248480.1:0-145635 GCF_964263255.1 Lissotriton vulgaris | reverse complement strand
AAATGTCCTTCCATGGGTTAACAGTGACTGGCTTCATTGGAAATTCTTCTGAGTGTGGAGTTTTGGAACTTTAAAAAATTCCTCTAAAATCAGTTGAACTACGAATTCCGATTTACTAACCTGTTATCAGGAGACACCTCAGTGCTGCATCTTTCAGCCCACTACTGATCCTGAAAAGTAATTCTAATCGTAGTTACCAGTAACTTGAATTTTCTTCTGTAGGATATCATTGCCTGCTATATGAAATATATATATATATATATATATATATATATATATATATATATATATATATATATATATATATATATATATATATATATATTCACTGAAAAAACCATAGGTTTCACACCGGTTATAGTTAGGAATTAGCATTTAAAAAACCTATTAAATTCACTGAAAAAACCATAGGTTTCACACCAGTTATAGTTAGCTGGAAATTTTACTGATATAAAACCATTGAAATTCCCACGTTATAGTTAGTCGGACTCACTATAACTTGCGCGTGCAATGCACTGCTGATGACATCACATATTACATCACTCATGACATGGTGAGTGACATCACTCATGACATCACTGATGACACCATCCTTGTGACACAGTGACAGACCTCCTCTCAGTGTAAAGTAACCCTTGAGACACATATTCAAAAATAGAAACTGAAATTTTAAAAAAATGGACATACCTATATCAGTTACAACAAGCAATTTTGTACTTCCACTATCTATATACACATCCACTCATTCACCAACAGTTCTATATAGTCACTCATACATATACTCACTCATCATATGAAGAGATACACCTATACATCCTGTTACACACCGACATTCATCCAAAAGTTACTCACACACATATTCACACGTGCAAATAAACTATTGAACAACCATTTATTTGAATATAGAGTTATACACACACTTCCACCTTACTTCTATTGAAAATTACACATATTTATTCTCTTAAACAATCACTTATAGAAACACATACTTATTTAAACAGGAACTCTTACAATCTCTTACTCTCACATATACTCACTTATATACATCAATATTCATATATACTAGATTAAAACATATGTAGTTACTGATAAAGACACTAGTGAGACAGTCATTCACTCACTAACAAACACATATAGACACTCATCCACCCATACAGTCCTGTACATATGCTGTCTTCAAAACACATACAAACAAAGAGTCAGTCACTCATGCATCTATGTGCTAAGTAATACCCCCACCAAACCATATAGACACTCAAACTGATACTAATAAAAATATCAAATAACCCATATACATACGCATGTAGCTACTTATCAACACATGTAGCCACTTATACACAAAGTGAAACACTAATATATGTATTTAAATATTTAAACATAACTCACTAATATTTATTTTTCAGAAAGACACATATTCACTGGATGGTGTCATCAGTGATGTCATGAGTGATGTCACTCACCATGTCATGAGTGATGTAATATGTGATGTCATCAGCAGTGCATTGCACGCGCAAGTTATAGTGAGTCCGACTAACTATAACGTGGGAATTTCAATGGTTTTATATCAGTAAAATTTCCAGCTAACTATAACTGGTGTGAAACCTATGGTTTTTTCAGTGAATTTAATAGGTTTTTTAAATGCTAATTCCTAACTATAACCGGTGTGAAACCTATGGTTTTTTCAGTGAATATCATAGGTTTTCTAAATGCTAATTCCTAACTATAACTGGTGTGAAACCTATGGTTTTTTCAGTGAATTTCATAGGTTTTGTTAATGCTAATTCCTAACTATAAGTTTCACTTTATAAATAAGACTGTTAGCACTCTAGTTGTTCTTTTTAACACTCTGGTACATTCTGTCATTGGGCTACAGTTGGGCTACATCTAGTTGAAATTTGGGCTACATTTACAATTTTTGGTCTCTGGTGGCCATCTTTGGGCTACATTGGGCTACTTTGGGCTACATTTGGGCTACATTTTGGCTCTAACATATATTAAGCCCAATGTAGCACAATACATATTTTTATAAAGTTAATTTTTTTACAAACCACTTCAGAATAGGGCTACCTGTCCCTACAATTATCCCTTTTTTAAAAAATTTTTTTTTGGGGGGAGCGCTCCCAGAGCGCGCCCCGGAGTGCGCCCCGAAAAGCGTATTTCTTAAAAGCGCCCCCTGGCGCGCTCCGGGGAGCGTCCCGTGAGCGCCAATATCGCAAACGAAAACATGATCGTGACGTATCGCGTAACCGCGACCGCGTGATACGCACGGCGTAAGCGCACCCGGAAGTACTCGAGCGAATACGATCGCACAACGTAAACTTCCGACGCGCTTACGCTGCGCGCCCCCGGGCGCGTAGCGTAAGCGCGTCGGGTCATGTGAGCAGAAAATAACACTTTTCATTGGTTCATAACAGTTTTAGTTTCATAATGATGAAGCCCCTTGTCTGGTGACCTGAAAATAACACTTCTCATTGGTTCAGGACAGTTTTTTTTTCCAAATGATGAAAGACCCCACCTTTTTTCCTTATTCTGACTTTGTCCTTTGACTGAGGAAGACCTGTTTGTTGCTCTCTCTACTTTTTTGCTCCAAATAATGGCTTCAGTAGTAGCATCAGCTGGTGCATCTGCCCCACCACCACCACCACAACCACCAAGAGGACCAGCTCCAAATTATATTGGTGGTCAAGAACAGGAGGAGGAGGAAGAGGAAGAGGAGGAGGGGAGAAGAAGATGGCTGCCAGAAGAAAATACACCTTACAAACCCAAACCACACATTGTCTGGCAGTTTTTTTTCAATCCCAGAGGGGCAAAAAAAGGTGAATGCGCCCAAGGTAACTTGCCTCATCTGCAATGATGAACTTTCACGGGGCAACCCAAACAAAAAATATTCTTTTGGTAACTATACCATGATTCGGCACATGACCAGAAAGCACCCAAACAACTACTCTCGTGTAGGCATGGGCGGAAAATCCGTTCCGCTCGCGGATTTTGCGGATTTTCGGGAAATCCGCAATCCGCGAGATTTGCGAATTTCCTGAAAAATCCGCAAATCCGCGAGCAGCGGATTTTGCTCGCACTGCTCGCACTGTTCGCGTGAGTTCGCGCCCCGCGAATAAGTGCGAAATTGCAGAAATACGATTTTAGCAAAACTGAAAGTAACTACTTACCAGGTTCAAAAGTTCAGGCTCATCATTAGTAGCCATTTCCTGTAGTGCTTCC
Source organism: Lissotriton vulgaris (assembly GCF_964263255.1). Lineage (NCBI taxonomy): Eukaryota > Metazoa > Chordata > Amphibia > Caudata > Salamandridae > Lissotriton > Lissotriton vulgaris. Next base: position 142,416 of record NW_028248480.1, on the reverse strand, counting down.
TGAGGGGCCCCTCCAGAGTTCAGTTGCCAGTTGCAACTATTATGTGACCCTGCTCTGAACCTCAGAATAGTTACACATATGCCACAAAGGTCCTGAATTACAGCTAAGGGAGACAAGCAGGAGCCAGGCTGGAAGTTAAAATCCATTAATCAGCCCCTAATTCATTATTGTCAGTTGGGGCAGGGCAGGTGTTGTAACTAATTTTGCAACAATGAAAGCACTTAGCAAGTGCAAAAGATCACTAATCAGGGCGCACTAAGGAAGCAGGTGCCAGCTAAAAAAATATTCTGTGACACATTAATCAGCCCCAAATTAATTCAGGTCACTTGAGGCAGGGAAGGTGTGCTTTGCTTTGCCAAAAATAATGTACACTGGACAACCAGAGGGTGTGGTGATGAAACAGAGGGTGGCATGGGTGGGCCAGAGGGTGGCATGAGTAGTCAGAGAGTGGCAGTGGTGACAGAGAGTGGCAGTGATGAAGAAGAGTGTCCCAAACAGGTTGGACACGTAGAAACAACAAGTTCGCAAAACTTGCGACCCGACAGGTAAGTTCGCAAATTGCGAAATTGTAAAAACCCTCGCGAACTGGCAGAAACACGGGCGAACACAAAAAAAAAAAAAAATCCGCAAATTCGCGGGAATTCGCGGATTTTGCGGATTGCGAGTTTGCAAATCCGCAAATTCGCGGATTGCCAATCCGCAAAATCCGCTCATGCTTACTCTCGTGCAGAGTTCAGGGAACTGGCCAGTAACCTCCCCCAGTCATCAAGGACCCCCTCCCAAAGAAACCAACCCACCTCATCAGAACCAGAAACATCTGAGGTGATGCCTTGCATTCAGCCGAGATTTGCTGATTTTAAAATCACTTGTTCTGCATGTGGCAAGCTTATCGCCTATGGCGAAAAAAGCGTTAAGCTCATCGTCCTTGCAGGTGATAATCACAAGTGCCCCAAAAAGAAGTAATTTTTGGGGTTTTTTGTTTTTTTGCTCCAGTTGAGCCAGTTTCAATTCCCTTTTTTTGTTTCTCCCCCTAAAAAAATACAAAAAAAATATAAAACTGTTTAGAAAAGCCAAAAAAAGTTCATAAAGTTCAAAAAACACAAAAAAATATAAAACAACAAAAAGAAGAAAAAAAAAGTTCTTTTCAGAACTACCTCCCATTTCTAAATAAAAACTTCATTTTTTAAAAACTCTGTCATCTTTTTCCCTCATTTTACGCTCTCCGGTGCGCTACCTGGTGCGCGCACCGGGCGCTTCCCCCGCGCAAAACGAAAAAAAAAATATATTTTAAATGCCCCGCGGGGCCCTTTTATAGCCCCCACATCAAACCTAGGGGGTCAAAGGGGTCTATCCCTGACGCCTTATGGTCAGTTCCCCCTTTGTTTTAGCCACCTCTTATGTCTCGATTTTACCGAGACACAAGATGGCGGCCGCTCTGGACTGTTTCGAATGTTTACAGACACCCGAGAGCCAATCAGCTTTCTGCGCGCACCTCGCGTGTCGCGCCTGGAGCGCTCCCTGGTGCGCGCACCGGTGTGCAGCTATAGATATATATATTTTTTAAAACTTAAATTTCTCAAATTCTACTGGAGCACATATCTTGAGACATAGCAAAGGCACATCGGCTACCAGTCCCTACAATTTTGCCAAGTTTGGTGGAAATCCATTCATCCGTTCGGGCTAAAAGTGAAATCGACCGCCCTATGGAAATTAACATGGGGAAAACGCGTTTTGGGAGCCCCCTTTTATCTCGGCCCCCGCTTGACGAATCCCCCCCAAACTTTCTGGGAAGGACCGGAGCTCGACGAGGCCATTTTGTGGAAATTTTCAGGCAGATTCGTCAACCGGCTCCAAAGTTATTCCAAACAGAATTTTGAGATTTAACATTGAAAAAAATCCTAACTATAACTACCTACTGGCGACCGCCAGTAGGTAATATATATATATATATATATATATATATATATATATATGCACAGAAAAAACCATAGGTTTTAGGCCATATATAGTTAGGAATTTGCATTTACAAAACCTTGAAAATTCACTGAAAAAACCATTGGTTATAGACCATATATAGTTAGGGATTAGCCTTTTCAAAACCTTATTTTACTCACACAAAACCATTGAAATTTCATATATAGTTAGTTGCACTAACTATATATCGCGCACCCGCAATCCACTGCTGATGATGTCACATATTACATCATTCATGACATGGTTAGTGACATCACTGATGACATCACTGATGACATCTCAAATGACATCACTGATGACATCACTGATGACAACATCCAGTGACTGTATGTTTCTGTAAAGTTAAAATATGTCTTACATCTTGAAGAATGAGTGGATGTATAAGTGTCTGGATGAAGGATTTAGTAGGTGCATGACTGACTGTATGAGTGAGTGATTAAATGTGTCTCACTGAGTGCATGGGTTAGTGACTAAACTGTTTTAATTTGTGCATCATTATATCTGTTGTTCTACAAACTGCTGCATATGTTGATCAGTAGCTATATGAGTAACTGTATGGGTTATTCATTGGTTGTCCAAGTATTTGTATGGGAAACTGAGTGTGTGTGTATGGGTGGCTGGGAGGTGTGTGACTCTGTACATAGACGTGTGAGTAGTTGATTCACTATATGTATGGGTTCAAAAGTGCATGTGGAAACAGCTTTATGTGCGGTTGACTGTGCATGAGTGTATTAGTGAGTGAATGGATATCTCAGTGCTACATGTCAAAGTAAGTACATATGTAAAACACAGTACATGTGAGAGTTGACATATATAAATAACTGTGCATAAGAGCCAGTGAATGTGTGAGTGGCTGTATGGATCATTGTGAACATGTATCAGGGATTGTATAAGAGAGTAAATATGTGTTAGTATATGTTTGAATAAGTAAGGTGTGTATAACTGTATAATTGAGAAAATGGAGGTGTGATTGATTTTTTGCATAACTGACTAGGTGTGTGAGTACCTCCATGGATGAGTGACAGTCTGTGACTGTCTGTTTACACTGATTGTATCTAAGGTTATATTAGAGTCTGAAGAGGTTCATTGTATTATCACATGAATGATATCATCAGTGATGTGATCAGTCATGTCAAATGAGATGTTATCAGTGATTTTATCAGTGATGTCATTTGAGATGTCATCAGTGATGTCATTTGAGATGTCATCAGTGATGTCATTTGAGATGTCATCAGTGATGTCATCAGTGATGTCACTAACCATGTCATGAATGATGTAATATGTGACATCATCAGCAGTGGATTGCGGGTGCGCGATATATAGTTAGTGCAACTAACTATATATGAAATTTCAATGGTTTTGTGTGAGTAAAATAAGGTTTTGAAAAGGCTAATCCCTAACTATATATGGTCTATAACCAATGGTTTTTTCAGTGAATTTTCAAGGTTTTGTAAATGCAAATTCCTAACTATATATGGCCTAAAACCTATGGTTTTTTCTGTGAATTTCAATGGTTTTTTAATAGCAAATATCAAAAGCTGTCAAATGTCAAGTACGTGATAGGTAAAAACTTTTTCGTGTTTATGCACGCTGATGTGCTTTGAACGCTGCCCCCCCCCCTCTTTTCTCTTAGTAGTACTCTCTCTTTGCAGATACTGAAGAGTAGTTAACGCAGGCCTTTACCCCCTTTGTAATCCGTCGTGCCTGCTTGTCTCTCCATTTGATTGATTGTTATCCAAGCATTTACTGTTTTACAATTGATTCTCTTTGGTTCATTCTCTATTTACAAACAAGCACAAAGTTGCAATACTCTGTTTAGTCTTTGCAGATAGTGAAAAATCGTGAAAAATCGTGTAAAAAAATAAAATTAATCGAGCAAAATCAGTAGGCCACTAATTGGATCTCTTTTTGACCTCGCTAAAATAGAAATATTAGGAACAACCCTTCATGAGAAATACGAAAATAGTGAGATGAACTGAGCTCCACACCATGAGGGCTGCAAGACAGCTCGGCTCCGTCACCCACCCCGCCCAAAATAACGACAAACCCTATGCAAATATTAAAAATATATACAACACACCAGCAAAGAAACAGGGTAAAACATTTTATTAAATAACTATTTACATAACTATTTTATACTTTTTATTGCCCGATCCGGCTAGTTCAATCGATCGAGCATGAAACTCATGCACTCTGATAGCAAGCGTTGCTGCTGATGCTATGCAGACCAAAACTGGTTTTCAGTTTGTACATTTTTCTAGATTTTTCCATCCAAGGTTGGTTGAGTTTGTAGAACGATGGCTTCAGATTTTCAACATACGGTGTGGTGGCGCGGACTGGGAGGGGGCGCTTCGCTCCTGCCCCCTCCCCAAGTAAGATTTTCATACGTGAAAGTGCGTTAATGGTTTTGGTCCCTGAGTTGCTTCAATGTCACTGCCATTCTCAAATAGCATAAGTTCTGGATGTTGGGTGCCATAGTTCAGAGTTCCCAGCAGCGCTTGTAACACTGTCTGAAGCTTATTTCCACCTACTGCAGCTTCACTATTCTCAAAGTAAGTGAGGGTCGTTTGTGGACCTGACTGCATTTGAAAACAATGTGATATGGTACCTCCCTAAACCGCTTGACGGAGGCCCCCGAGGGGCGGTGTGATGGCACGGACTCGGAGAAGACGCTTGGCTCCGACCCCCTCCCCAAGTCTTATAGCACCGGTTTAGCCTGAGATCGCCCCCGACATAGGCAGCCGGCTCCCGGGGTCCGGCGGAACTTTTTGCCTTTTGATGACTCTTCTATTCTGGACCTTGTCCCACAATCCGTTTAACCTGAAGACACGCTGTAGTGGGGCGCCCCTTTACCGTTTTAGTTGCCATTCCGCCCGATTTTGCTACACTGTGCCTCTTCCGCCATTCAGCTGTTTACCGCCCGCTCTTGCGACTACAGCGTCTCGCTCACCATGTAGTTGAGTTGCTCCCGCTCTTGCGATGCAACGATAAGCGACTGCCACAGGACTCTCAAAATGGTGGCCGGCTCTTCAGATTTGGGCGTGGTCCACTAAAATGGCCCTGGGACACCTTGGAACTCGGACGCTTCCCTGATAGGGCTTGGGTCCCATTCTCGAAAGCATCCCCACAGCCGTGAAGATTCTACAAAAGTCTTGGGGGCCCCCGACTCCCGCAGGCTTCTGGTGGGGAGCGGCTGCCATGTTTGCTCGTGGAATGGCCACGACGGACCTACGAGATGGTAGTGCTCTCATGCTGACGCCAGCTTTAGTCTGAAACATCCAGAAACACTGTAGACTACCAATTCGATCAGTTCCGGTATAGCCCCAACATGACCCGGTAGAGAAGAACTTGCCCTCCCCTCTTTGACTGATGGTTCTTGTTTCCTGTCCCCTCTGTTGTCATTTAACAGAACTTTTTGGACTGCTGAAAGGGGTTGTGTTCCGAACGCTGGTTGGTGGAGACATTTTGACTATATTCTTGACCTACGTTGTCGCGTAATGCGTTATATGACACGCCGCGTTAGCGCACCCGGAAGTGATCCGGGGCGCGGCGCGCAGCGCATAACGTAAGCATAACAGGTCATGTGACTTGTTAATAAAACTTTTTATTGGTTCATTTTACTTTTGTTATTTTAATAATGAAAAGCTTGGTCATATGACCTAAAAAATACGCTTTTTATTGATTTCGAACTTTTTTTTTTAAACATATATGTTATAATATTCCAGGCTAAGGTACTTTCCCGGAAAATTTACAACTGTCCTGCAAGTAAAATATATTCCTTTTTCGAGAAAAAGGGCGTTTCTTCGTTCCATGACGGAGCCGTTGAGTAAAAGAGACTCGGCCTGCTGTCTTAGTCACTGATACGCCTGATTATCAGATTCTTATCGATCACTTTATGTTGCAGGAGTGGAAAACACAACTGCCCTTGACCATTTATCTTTACTGCGTTCCTACGTATTATACCTTTTATCCGTCATGTAATTGGACTGCTTTATTTCACTTGCCTTTTACTGATTTGAAAACAGTGACTAAAAGTAAAAACTTTACCAATGTAAATACTACTACCATGTTTTGTTTTAAAAACCTTTATTGTGAAAATGTCAGTATACAAATACGGGCCTATAACCACGTGGGCCGGCCACGGAGCAAACTGAAATCGTATATGATGAGGAGACATTTACATTATAGAGGAACGTAACGAGCGGGCCATTAGGTTGCAAGAACTAAGGTGTCTAACAGTTGCGGAATCGGTGGACGTACATTTTGTAATTAAACTACGACAGGGCCACTTACAAAAAAATCATCTAGATATACATTTGCGGGCAAGTACCATGGGTGATGTTAATTCGAACTTTCAATACTACAGTAATCAATAACACATCAGAACTTAATATCAATAGGGATGTCAAAATATTCAATCAATTCTCGTCCCCGCCCGCCATGAGCATCAAAACTGCATTCATATCTCGTGATATCAAAGTTGTTCAACCAGTACACAACAAGGAGTTACGAGTCCCATTTATACCGGCGCCATTTTGGGCGAGGCCGGGCAGGTCCAAGATATAGTCAAAATGTCTCCACCAACCATCGGCCAGACCAGAACCCATTTCGGCCCTTTATGCTACAAGATGGTGTCTTCCATTCAGAAAATATTGTTGGCAGCATTTTGAAAGGAAAGATAAACAGCCGTTCTCCTAGTGAGTCTCACATTGTTACATTTAGGAAGAATGTTGAAGAGTAGTATGTGGAAAATCTGAAGCTATTTTTCTACAAACTCTCAATCAGCCTTGGATGGAAAAAAAAATCCTGAAGAATGTACGAACTGAAAACCAATTTTTGTCTGTATAGCATCAACAGCAACGCTTGAGTCAGCTTTGTGTGAAGCCGCCATTTTGATTCAATCAATAACGTCCCCCTGCACACATTCAGGGACCTGGTTGTGTCTTCAGTTGAAACGGATTGTGGGACAAGAAGCAAAAAGGAAAAGGAAAAAAGTTCCGCCGGACCTCGGGAGCCGACCGCCTATGTCATGTGCGATCTTTGGCCACACCAGGGCAATAGTGAAGCTGCAGCAGGTGCAAATAAGCTTCAGACAGTCTTACAAGCACTGCTCAGAACTCTCAACTATGGCACTCAACATCCAAGACTTGCCATTCGGATCTTGGCGCCTTGTGCTGGTTCCGACCTATTCACACATCGGTCCACTACTTACATCACCTCATAAGCCAACGGGGCACCCCACGCCGACTTTCGGCGCAGCATTGTAGGATGGCCACACCAGTGCGGCAACTTGCTGGACACCACCTCGGTGCCATCCGGATCTCGGCGCGTTCGAGTCACTGTACCGCAAGAGCGGGAGAAACTCAGCTGGACACGCCGTCTTTCGGCGCAGCATTGTAGGATGGCCACACCAGTGCGGCAATTTGCTGGACACCACCTCGGTGCCATCCGGATCTCTGCGCGTTCGAGTCACTGTACCGCAAGAGTGACCGCAACTCAGCTGGACACGCCGTCTTTCGGCGCAGCATTGTAGGATGGCCACACCAGTGCGGCAATTTGCTGGACACCACCTCGGTGCCATCCGGATCTCCGCGCGTTGTGCTGCCTTCGGCCTACTGTAGCCGCAAGTGCGGACGAAACTCAGTTGGACGGCGAGTGAAACGCTAAGGGGCGCTCCACTGCAGCCGAGGAGCCTCCATCTTGGGGGAGACGCACAGCCCCCACTGACTGACGCGACCTCACAGGCCAATGGGGCGCCCCATGCCGACTTTCGGCTTATTGTAGGATAGCCACACCAGTGCAGCAACTTGCTGGACACTAACTCGGTGCCATCCGGATCTCGGCGCGTTGTGCTGCCTTCGGCCTATTCGCACATCGGTCCGCTACTGACGCCGCCTCACGTGCCAACGGATTTTCTACGCTTTTTGTAGCCCTATGCCGCATAACAGGTCATGTGACTTGTTTATAAAACTTTTCATTGGTTCATTTTACTTTTGGTTTCCTAAAGATGGAAGGCTTGGTCATATGACCTAAAAATAACACTTTTCATTGGTTTAGAACATTTTTTTTTCCCAAACGATGAAAACCCCACCTTGTTTCTGGATGATTCAGACTGAAGCTGGCGTCAGCATGAGAGCACCACCATCCCGTGGCTCCGTTGTGGTCATTCCGCGAGCAATCATGGCAGCCGCTCCCCACCGGAAGCCTGCAGGAGTCGAGGGCCCCCAAGACTTTTGTAGAATCTTCACGGCTGAGCGGACGCTTTTCGAGAATGGAGCCCAAGCCCTAGCAGGCAAGCGTCCGAGTTCCAAGGTGTCCCAGGGCCATTTCAGTGCACCAGGCCCAAAACCGAAGAGCCGTCCGCCATTTTAAGAGTCCTGTGGCAGCCGCCTATCGCTGCACTGCAAGAGTGGGCGGAAGTCAACTACATGGTGAGCGAGACGCTGTAGCCGCAAGAGCGGGCGCAACTCAGCTGGATGGCTGCCACCTGGGGAGGCCCGTTCACGCCGCCTCCCCCACACCCCCCCCCGGGCCGCCCCACGCCAATTTTCGGAGCAGCATTGTAGGATATCAAAACCAGTGCGGCAGTTTACTGGACATCACCTGGGTGCCATCCACATCTCAGCGCGTTCTGCTGCCTTGGGACTATTCGCACAACAGACCGCTACTGACGAGGCCTCCCCCCGCACCACCCGGGACGCCCCACGCTGTTTTTCTGAGCTGCATTGTAGGAAACCAAAAACCAGTGCGGCACCCAGGTGACATCACCTGGGTGCCATCCAGAACTCAGCACGTTGTGCTGCCTTGGGACTATTCGCACAAAAGACAGCTTCTGACCATTGTTGCTTTTTTTTGTCAAAAAATGTTTAAATGTATTTACAGTTTTTGTTGCGTTCGTTATATTTAAAAGTTAATAAAGTTTTATAATCCTACTTTGTTGGAGTGCTGTATATTTTTAAAAAATCGGGTGAATGGGGCCTTGAATCGGGTTATTGTCATGTGTGGGCTTTGCAAGTGTACTGCTACAGGATCGGACATTTCAAACTCAAATGCACGTTCTTTTTCTTACCTTTCCGAAGCATGGAGCGCAATAGCAGGCAGAGAAAGGGTGATGCAAGTGTTGAACACTGCCTGACCTGGCAAGTTGCTGGCAGTGCCCCCCCCCGCCCGCTCCTGAAAGAGGACACACACACACCGCCGCCCCGAGTACTTCACAGATCTTTAAAAGACCATGCTCTTGTTCATGAGGCTTAAATGGTTTATCACCCCTTCTAGAACCGTTGCATCGACCCTCTGACGTTTCCTGGAAGAATTACCACGTAACACAATACCAAGCCCTGTCACCTGAAACCCCCGAGGAATCGTGGGGCATATTATTAAGGGGGTTTATCTCCGCTTTTTTGGCTTTAAAAGCCAAAAAAGCGGAGATAAAATTATCTCCCTATTACCAAGCTGTCGCTAACACCAGTTAGTGACAGCTAAAAGAAGATAGCGACCATCTTGGGCCCCGCTTTGCATGTCAGTGATATTTATCACTAATGACATGCAAAGTGGGCGTGCCAAGATGTTAGCGACTGGAAACAGTCCCTAACATCGCTATCTCCTATTACCAACTTTTGGAGATATTCGCGCTAAGCGCGAATATCTCCAAAAGCTAACACCTGCCCTGAGCAGTTCTTAGCCATGTTATCCAATGGGAGGTGGATAACATGGCTAAGAGCATTTGCTTGATAATGCACGAATATCGCTGACTTTTCAGCGATATTCATGCATTGCGGCCGTTTTTTATCGCATTTGCGATAAACCTTGCTAATAGCAAGGTTTATCTGCGATAAAAATCGCCGATGTGCGGCGATAATTTTTGTCTCTAAACAAGTTAGAGACAAAAATTATCGCTAGTTGTTGGTAATATGCCCCCGGGTTTTTGCTTGCAGAAATCGGGAGGCGGGAGACTAGCACTGAAATCAGTAGTCTCACGCCTGAATCGGGAGGGTTGGCATGTCTGCATTCTCTACAGCTGGGGCCATAAACTACATCCGCAGGGCTAGATGATAGCCTGGGACCGGCCTGGCATCTAAAATGGCTGCCGTGCACGACAAAATTGTGGCATTGGAAAAAAGGCAATATGGCGCAGACAATGTTTATCAATAAGGATTCATTTATAACAAAATATTTTATCGCACTGACAAATTGGCGGTCAACACTTCCTGATTTCCATCGAATCGAAAGTTAACAGACGTCACGCAGCAAAAAAAAAAAAAGCTCACGCACAGCCGCTGGAAGACATGTATCAACATATATGAGCCTCCTCAGCCACCCTCAGAAAACATAAGGGATCAGGATACGTCTCCCGCACCCCCTTATACCTAGTAATTTAATTAAAACAAAACACAAAATGGCGAATTCCCGTTTCGCTACCAGTTTGCGGCCCGGGAAGCGCTTCTACTGTGAAAAATCAATTTTTTTCCCCACGGGACCCTTTAATAACCCCAACATCATTCCTAGGGGGTCAAGAGGGGAATACCTTGCCCCCTTTCATTAAATTCCCCCTTCGTTTTTCACCTCTTCTTCTCTCTCGATCCTACCGAGAGACAAGATGGCGCACGCACAGCCGCTGGAAGACATATATCAACATATATGAGCCTCCTCAGCCACCCTCAGAAAACATAAGGGATTAGGATACGTCTCCCGCACCCCCTTATACCTAGTAATTTAATTAAAACGAAGCACAAAATGGCGAATTCCCGTTTCGCTACCAGTTTGCGGCCCAGTTCGCAGCCCGGGAAGCGCTTCTACCGTGAAAAATATATATTTTTTTATTTTCCCCACGGGATCCTTTAATAACCCCAACAACATTCCTAGGGGGTCAAGAGGAGTATACCTTGCCCCCTTTCATTAAATTCCCCCTTCGTTTTTCACCTCTTCTTCTCTCTCGATCCTACCGAGAGACAAGATGGCGGCCGCTCCGGACTGTTTAGAATGTTGACAGACACCGGGGAGCCAATCAGCTTCGCATCGCAAAGTTCCGTTTCGCGAAAAGTAAGCGGACCGGAGCGCAGCCCGGAGCGCTGTTACAGATATATATCTTGTTTTGAACGTTAATTTCTCAAAATCCACTGGAGCACATATATTGAGACCTAGCAAAGGCACATCGGGCTAACAGTCCCTACAATTTTGCCAAGTTTCGTGCAAATCCATTCAGCCGTTCGAGCTAAAAGTGAGGCCAACCGCCCTATGGAAATTAACATGGGGAAAACGCGTTTTGGGACCCCCCTTTTTTCTCGGCCCCCCCTTGAGGAAACCCCCCCAAATTTTCAGGGGCTGCTCAGAAACAAAATGTGCCATTTTCCTGAAGATTTCAGCCGATTCCGTCCACAAACGCCAAAGTTATTAGACATAGAATTTTCAAAAATCCCATAGGGAAAAAATCCTAACTATATATACCTACTGCGACCGCCAGTAGGTAATATATATATATATATATATATATATATATATATATATATATATATATATATATATATATATATATATATATATATAAAATAAAAAAAATACATTTTCTTTATTTTCAATTTTTTTTTCAATTTATATTAAAAATATGTAATGTAATTTAAAAAATAAAATATTTAAAAATAAATACTAATACTTTAAAACAATATAGTAAATCAGTATAAAAAAATATAACAATTAATACATTTAAAAATGATCATTTACAAAACCTTAGAAATTCACTGAAAAAACCATAGGTTTCAGCCACGTTATAGTTAGGAATTAGCATTTAAAAAACGTTAGAAATTCACTGAAAAAACCATATGATTCAGCCACGTTATAGTTAGGAATGAGCATTTAAAAAACCTTTGAAATTCACTGGAAAAAAAATAGGTTTCGCACATGTTATAGTTATCGGGACATTTCACTCATACACAACCATTGAAATTACCCCGTTATAGTTAGTTCAGCTAACTATAACTGGCGTGCCCGCAATGCACTGCTGATGATGTCACATATTACATCACTCGTGACATGGTCAGTGACACCACTCATGACATCACTGATGACATCTCAAATGACATCACTGATGACATCATCCTTGTGAAAGAGTTGAATATCTCCTCTCAGCGTAATATAACCTTCGATACGCATGTTCAAAAATAGAAACTAACATTTTCAAAACAATGGAGATACCAATACCAGTTACAACAACCTATTCAGTAATTCCAAAATTTACATCAACATCCACTCTTTCACCAACAGTTCTATATAGACACTCATACATGTACTCACTCATCATATGTACTCATATACCTATACATCCTGTTACACACCGATACTCATCCATAGAGTTACTCACACACATACTCACACATGCAAATAAAAATCAAACATCCATTTACTTGCATATATAGCTATACACATACCACTACACTTACTTCTACAGAAACTTACACATACTTACCCTCTTAAACAATCACTTCTAGAAACATATACTTATTTGTACAGGAACTCTTCCAATCTCTCAATCTCACATATACTCCCTTATATACATCAATGCTCACATATACTAGTTTAAAACATATGTACTTACTCATAAAGACACTATTGAGACAGTCATTCACTCACTAACACACCCGTACACACACTCATCCACCCATACAGTCCTGCACACATGCTGTCTTAAAAAAACATACAAACAGTGAGTCAGTCATTCATGCATCTATACGCTAAGTAATATACCCCAAAGAACCATACAGACACTCATACTGATATTTAAAAAACAAACTAATAACCCATATACACACTCATGTAGCTACTCAACAACCCATGCCGCCACTCATACACAAAGTGAGACATGGATACAGATATTTAAATATTGAAACATTACTCATTACTACATGTATTCAATAAGATACACTCAATAAGTCAGTTATATAATCAATTTTACAAAAAACCATCCATCTAGACACCTATTTACCGATTTATTCTACCGTCAACCTTTAGATATCAATATATAAAACATATTTATTTTTCAGAAAGACACACAATCACTGGATGATGTCATCAGTGATGTCATCAGTGATGTCATTTGAGATGTCATCAATGATGTCATGAGTGATGTCACTGACCATGTCATGAGTGATGTAATATGTGACATCATCAGCAGTGCATTGCGGGTGCGCGAGTTATAGCTGAACTAACTATAACGGGGGAATTTCAATGGTTTTGTAGGAGTGAAATGTCCAGCTAACTATAACATATGTGAAACCTATGCTTTTTTCAGTAAATTTCTAAGGTTTTTTAAATGCTAATTCCTAACTATAATGTGGCTGAACCCTATGTTTTTTTCAGTGAATATATATATATATATTCAGTGAAAAAAACAGAGGTTTCACAATCGTTATAGTTAGGAATTAGCATTTAAAAAACCATTGAAATTCACTGAAAAAACCATAGGTTTCACACCAGTTACAGTTAGCTGAACAGTTTACTCATACAAAAAAATACTTTCACTTGGGGCTAGCCTTATGTGAAAGAGCTTGCATTAGTCTTTACAGAAACACACAGACACTGGAGGATGTCATCAGTGATGTCATCAGTGATGTCATTTTATATATTTCATCAGTGATGTCAACAGTGATGTCAGTGACCATGTCATGAATGATGTAATATGTGACATCATCAGCAGTGGATTGCGGGCGTGCGAGTTATAGTGAGTCCAACTAACTATAACGTGGGAATTTCAATGGTTTTGTATGAGTAAACTGTTCAGCTAACTGTAACCAGTGTGAAACCTATGGTTTTGTCAGTGAATTTCAATGGTTTTTTAAATGCTAATTCCTAACTATAACGATTGTGAAACCTTTGTTTTTTTCACTGAATTTCAAAGGTTTTTTAAAAGCTAATTCCTTTCTATATCAAGTTTGTAACCTACGATTTTTTATTTTTTTTATTTGCTCTTTTGTGTAAGTATTAATTATTAATTTTTTTTATAATAATATTTTTTAAATGTTTTTTTTATCATTTTTTTCCTGGGGCACTCTGGGTGCGCGCACCGGTAAGGTCTCCGGAAAGCGCACCCAGAGCGCTACTTCTGCGTTCGTGTAAAAAAATAAGAATGAAAAGCAAATAATAACGCAAGATATTTAGTACCATACATATAAAAGCAGTATTTTTGATTTACGAAATGAAAATAATTTTGCATTTCCGTAAAACTATCAAAACGTCACTTAGGTGCGCCGCCGAAGCGCCCCCGGAAGCGCCTACGTTTGCACCGCGTATGCACGCCCTGAAGCGCCTACTTTCACGCCGCGTAAGCGCCCCCGGAAGCGCTTCTGTGCGCGCAGCCTAAGCGTGTCAAGTCATGTGACCTTAAAATAACACTTTTCTTTGGTTGCTAACAGTTTTTTTTACAAATAATGAAATACCCACCCATTTCCTTCACTTCTTCTTTCACTTTTGTGACTGCAAGACCTGCCTTTTTGCTCTCGGTTCTTTGTTGGATATCTTGGATTATCATGGCTGCCAGACCATCCAGCAGTGAAGATGACACCAATGAATTCATCAATGAAGAGCCTCCTCAGCCGAAGGTGAAAGAACATTTCATCTGGAAGTTTTTTTCAATTCCTGAAGACCAGAAGAAAGTAAATGCTCCAAAAGTGGAGTGCAGGTTCTGCCACACAGTCCTGTCACGGGGTGACCCCACTAAAAAATATTCTTTTGGGAACTCCACAATGATTCGTCATGTGGAGAGGAGGCACCCCCAGAATTTTGCCCGGGAAAGTGTCAGGGCTCTGGCACAAGAGGTTCCCAGGGATGGGGCCTCTACATCAACCAGAGGACCAACAACATCGGTGAGGGGGAGATCGCAAGAGCTGGTTCCGAACATTCAGCCTGCATTTAACAAAGGTGTCCTTAAATGCAGAGACTGTGATCAGCTACTTTGCTATGGGGAGCAAAGTGTTGTGCTCATGGTTCGAGAATTGGAGAAGCATCGCTGCCGTTCCCAGCCCTAATTATTTTTAGTTTTTTTGCTCCTGTTGAGCAGTTTCCATTCCCTGTTTTTGTTTTTGTTCTAAAAAAAGAAAAAAGAAGAAAAAAAAGTTCTTTTCAGAACTACCTCCAATTCTCATCAATGAGCTATTTTCTTAAAAAAATGAAAAAGAGTAAGTGAAGTGGAGTGCATTGATAAAGGAGAGGAAAATGAGTAAGAAAGAACAGAAAGCTATGAGAGGAGAAAGGAAGTGAAGTAGGGGTACTGAAAGAAGGTGAATGTGGGGAAGGAAAGTAAGGAGAAGGAGAGTGAACATGGGGAATGTGGATATTCAAAGAAAATTTAGAAAAGGAACGGGGGTGTGGAAGGGTAAGCAAAGATGCATTACTGGAGTTGTATCATTTTTGTGACACGCTCTAGCAATGCATCACTTTTGCCCTTACGGATATGTCTGAAATACTGACGTATCTGTAAGTACTTGCGACATAATGCGTCATATATTTAATATGACGCATGAGTAGAAGACTGAAGGCCTCATTTATGAGGCCATGCATCACTTTTACGCCACCGGTACTTCACTTTTTGTGACACACCAGTGCTGTTAAAAATGCACCTTATTGAGTCATATTTACAAAGTGACGCATCTAGGTAGATGCGTCACTTTGTAAACCCCTATGCCCATTATACCTGCGTCAGGTGTAATGTATGCAAAGGGGGTGTATTGACACAAGAAAGGGTCGTAGAGGTAACGCAGTGAAATCTAAGACATATCACTGCGTCACTTTTATGACGCTGTTGCGTCTAAATCTTGCGCCTGTTTCACAGCAGGTGTAAGACTGATGCAGGCCCTTTCACATAGGCCTGGCCCCATGTGAAAGGATGCTTTGCTGGAGTTGCATAATCTTTGTGACACACTCCAGCAATGCATCACTTTTGCACTTACAGATACGTCTGAAATACTGACGTATCTGTAAGTACTTGCGACATAATGCGTCATATATTTAATATGACGCATGAGTAGAAGACTGAAGGCTTCATTTATGAGGTCAGGCGACACTTTTACGCCACCGATACTTCACTTTTTGTGACACACCAGTGCTGTTAAAAATGCCTCTTATTGAGTCATATTTACAAAGTGACGCATCTAGGTAGATGCGTCACTTTGTAAACCCCTATGCCACATTATACCTGCGTCAGGTGTAATGTATGCAAAGGGGGTGTATTGACACAAGAAAGGGTCATAGAGGTAACGCAGTGAAATCTAAGACATATCACTGCATCACTTTTTTGACGCTATTGCGTCTAAATCTTGCGCCTGTTTCACAGCAGGCGTAAGACTGATGCAGGCCCTTTCACATAGGCCCGGCCCCATTTGAAAGGATGCATTGCTGGAGTTGCATCATTTTTTTGTCACACTCCAGCAATGCATCACTTTCCTCTAAACACTCAACATTTTTTTTTCTATATTTTTTTTACACTCTTTTTTCCCGTGGTACACACAGGGTCCACGTACCGGAGAGCGTACCGGGGAGCGCCGCCAGCGCTCACCCCGTGAAAATGTAAAAAAAAAAATGTTTTTTAGCCCTTCATGGTCCTTCTAGGCCCCCCTCAGAAAACCTAGGGAGTCAGGGGGTGTCTACTCTGCCCCCTTTTAATTATATCCCCCTTTCTTTTTTCACCTCTTGTGTCTCGATTCTACCGAGAGATAGATAGATACCAAGATGGCGGACTCTCCGGACTGTTTAGAATGTTAACAGACACACGACAGCCAATCAGCTTTCGCTCGAGCACACCTGTAGCGCGCTGGGTGCGCTCCCCGGTATGCGCACCGGAGAGCGCCTGCAGCGCGCCTACAGATATATATGTGTTTTTGAACCTAATTTTCATTAAAACCACTGGAGCAATTTTCACCAAACATAGCAAAGGCACATCTTCATACCAGGCCCTACAATTTTGCCAAGTTTGGCGTAATTCCGTGCAGCGGTTCGGGCTGTAGACTTGTCAGACCGTCCTATGGAGAAAACACGTTTTGGGACCCCCCTTTTTTCTCAGCCCCCACTTCACGAATCCCCCCGAAACTTCCAGGGAAGGAGCGGAGCGCAGCAAGATCATTTTAAGGAAAATTACAGGCAGATCCCTCAATCAGCGCCAAGGTTATTCCCAATAGAATGTTCAGAATTTCCTATGGTAGCCAATCCTAACTATAACTACCTACTGGCGACCGCCAGTAGGTAATGTATATATTACCTACTGGCGGTCGCCAGTAGGTAGTTATAGCTAGAATTTTTTTCAATGCAAAATCTCAAAATTCTATTGTGAATAATGTTGGCGCCGGTTGATGAATCTGCCTGAAATTTTCCTCAAATTTGCCTCGCGGAGCTCCGGTCCTTCCCTGAAAGTTTCGGGGAGATTGGTCAAGCGGGGGCCGAGATAATAGGGGGTCCCAAAATGTGTTTTCCCCATGTTAATTTCCATAGGGCGGTCGACCTCACTTTTAGCCCGAACGGCTGAATGAATTTCCACCAAACTTGGCAAAATTGTAGGGACTGGTAGCCCGATGTGCCTTTGCTATGTCTCAAGATATGTACTCCAGTGGTTTTTACAAAAATTAGCTTTGAAAAAATATATATTGGGCTACATTGGGCTATATATATGTTAGAGCCCAAATGTAGCCCAATGTAGCCCAATGTAGCCCAAAGATGGCCACCAGAGACAAAAAAAAACAAATGTAGCCCAAATATCAGCCAGATGTATGACAACTATAGCCCAATGACAGAATGTCCCAGAGTGTTCTAAAGAACAACTAGAGCGCTAACAGTCTTACTTATGACAAAAGTATGGCACACCTGAAGTCATCTTGATTGGAATAAAGTGTTAACACTTAAAACATTTAATTTGCAAAGGAACACAATGAGGGGGTTCATTTTGCCATAGAAATTATGATTAGTGCTGAAGAAAGTAAAATGAGGGCAAATTTTGAGTGACTTCTCAAATCCTCTTATATTTCATTAAATAAATTCTGATATGCAGTCTCCCAAGATGGCCACCAGAGACAAAAGAGCCCAAATGTAGCCCAAATATCAGCCAGATGTAGCCCAACTATAGCCCAATGACAGAATGTGCCAGAGTGTTCTAAAGAACAACTAGAACGCTAACAGTCCTACTTATGACAAAAGTATGGCACACCTGAAGTCATCTTGATTGGAATAAAGTGGTAACACTTAATAAATTTAATTTGAAAAGGAACAAAATGAGGGGTTTCATTTTGCCATGAATTTTTTATATATATATATATATATATTCACTGAAAAAACCATAGGTTATAGACCATATATAGTTAGGGATTAGCATTTACAAAACCCTATTTTACTCACACAAAACCATTGAAATTCGCATATACAGTTAGTTGCACTAACTATATATCGCGCACCCGCAATCCACTGCTGATGATGTCACATATTACATCATTCATGACATGGTCAGTGACATCTGGTTTATATAGTTGGAATTGTAAAATGACATTTCACCCATAAGTTTCTATAAATAATGTGGACAGCATTGCAGACTTACATTACCTCTACTCCTTGTTTTGATCTGCTGCTTGAATTAGCTTATTAAAACAAACAGTTTTCGCTCTGTACTACACTTATCCACAAGGCTATATAGTGTAGGAGCCATTAGAACCTCTTGAAATTCCTCAGAGCAAATCCCGAGATTCCTTCCCTAAAATTTTGGTTGTAAGAACACCAGGTAAGAATTTTTAAGGTGAAAAGGAAATCTTTTTTTGAAAGTTAAAACAGAATCATTGCAGAATGACCAGCCGTTTCCAGACTTCAAATAAGTTGTGTAATGTCCTGATTTTGTTGAAGGACCGTCATGATATATAATTGCTGCAGTTAGAAAAGTCCTTCCTGATATTGACAACTGAGAAGCCACAACATTTTTAATTAAAGTTGTCAATTTTGTTCCATCAGGCCTACATCATTGGTACATTAAAATGACATACTGGCCATATCTTTGTATAAATAATGTGGACTGCATTGCAGACTTACATTGGCTACACTCCCTGTTTTGATCGGCTGCTTTTACTAGCTTATTAAAGGATACTGATTTACTGTCTGTCAAAGTTAAATATATAAATCTTTCTGAGTCTACACTAGTAGTACTTGATACCCTACAATTCTCGCAGTCATGCTGCCATTGATAAGAAAGGCCAAACAGATGATCTACATCTACACCTTCATCTTGCAATACATTAAGCATATACATTAAAAACTCCTGACAATCTTGCTGAATATTTTGAGAAAATTGTGTTTGACCTGAACATTTGTCTAACAGATTTCGAATTTCAGACACACTTTCTACTCTTGTTCTATCAGCGCTACATTTCTCTAACACAGAATTCAACAAACAGCAAAAACTTTGATCCAAATTGATCACAATCTGTTCCTTTAAAGTTTCTAGAGAAAAGACAACATTAACCACTACATTAGCATAGCAGTTGACACCAGAACTATTTTCAAATTGAAAACCAACAACATCTTCAACAGAATTCATTCTCTTTCTGCTTACAATTTTGGGTTCATCAACTTTTAGTCTTTTTGCTACAACCTTCCTACTATTGGTGACATTTCCTCGTTTCCGGCCTACCACACGTTTCTCAAACAAAGGATATTGAGGCAAATGTGGCGCATACTCTCTTCTTAACCTATTGTATTCCTTAACACAATCTATATCCGCACAAATGTTTGTGACATCACACTCAATCAAGTACAATCCCGATAAAGTTCTGACTCGTGACAATGCTACATAAGCCATACCCTCTTTGAACACAGAACTGCCAATATTCACCAAAGCACTGTCTACACTTAAACCTTGTGATTTATGGATTGTCACCGCATATGCCAAGCAAACAGGAAATTGCTTACGGCGAACATATAAGTCTTTTACAAGCAAAAACCTAGCTGTGCAACAACCAATTAGCTGTACTTCCTCAATGCCATCACATTTAATTTTTAAAAATTCAATTCCATCTCTATTTCTGTATTTCTCAAAATCAACAACATTACCCATTGATCCATTTACCAGACCTCTTTCAACATGTAAATTCCTTCTCAAAATGATACGGCAATTTAAGCACACATTCAGAGTCTTTTCAAAACCAGCAGTTTTAGATATAGTCTTCTCTAATGAATCCAATTTAGATTTCAAATTCTCAGACAAAATAATTGTTGCTCCCATATGCTCTATTCTGTCAATAGCTTCCAGTTTCACAATCTCTTGGTTTTCTAAATTCAACATTTTGTTGTTGAAGATGGAACATTCTGCAAGAGTTGGCATCAAACATATTCCAGATTTCTTCTCAGTAATTTTCTGAAAAATATGCTCTGGCAGAAGGTCTTCTTCTGGATACAAATTTGACAGTAATCATGCATGTAAAGCTTCTTTCCCACGCTCGGTCACTTTCCTGATTCTAACATCTTTTAGTATATTCTTGTAATCTTCATCCTTCGCCTGACGCATATTTTCACTCAGCTCAGCATAATTGAAGTTTAACCATATGTTAACGTTGCCAATGCTCCCTAGGCACTTCCTGGTATCTTCATGCGTAAGCAGTTTAAACACTGGTTGTCCTTTCACTGGTGTCAGCTGCAGAAGATCACCGAAAACAATGATGTGTTGCCACCAAATAACACATCATACTCTGTTTTAAGAACTTCCTGCATTCTCAAATGCACAAAGGCAAGCATGACATTGGAAACCATGCTTACTTCATCAATGATAAGAAGTTTCATCTTCTTCAGGACTCTAGATACTTCACAACAAGCATCTCCAGATAACTTGTGGTATTGTAATTTGTTATCATGCTCCACTGGCAGCATCAGTAGCCGATGCAAAGTAATACCTTTAATGTTATGTGCTTCCAGTCCAGTTGGAGCGGTGACAACACAAGACAGCGATGACTCAGTCCTTTTCTGCAGATAGCATAAAATTGCTTTAATGAGGAAACTTTTTCCAGTTCCTGCTTCCTCCACTCACGTACAGTCATACAGGCTTCAACGACGTACATGAGCACTCTTTCTTCTCATGACTTAATCCATGATCAATTTGGTTGGTAACTTCGTCATATATTTTCCTCCGCTCAACGTTGAGTTGTCTTTCTAAATCTTCGAAGTTAACCGCATCTTCCTGAGCATGTGCCATGGCTCTTTCCACTTCAATCATGGCAGTGCCAGCTTCATTTTCGATAACTGGTCCTCCTAGTGGATCCTGACTCAAGGAAACAGAACTCTGACTGTCCTGAGAACTGTCTCTAGCAATCTCGGCTGCAATTGTTGCTTCCTGCTCGATTTCTGCATTCAACATTTCTAGATATTTTGGAAAAACAGGACATTCTATGGACTCCTTGGCTGCATTGAAAGAGTCTTCGTAACAGGGGAAATCTCCAAGCAGTTCCTCTTCTGCACGCCAAAGCTTGAAAAGTTGCAAAAGAGCTAAATAGGAAAACTCTTTTCTTTCTGGAGATTTGCAATTCAATTTTCGATGATTTACCAATTGACATTTTCTTTGCTTGACCAGACATCCCTCACTTCCAATTACAGCATACACTCCTTTATCAATATCTTCTTTGATGTTCCTCTTGAAAATGTAATTTTGTAGAACCTCATACAGACAAACATTCTCGAGGTGACTGCTTCTATTTGGATAATATGTATCCAACATGTTGGTCTTCAAAATATCTGTACTGCTTGGCTCCTTCTCAGCCAAATACTCGATTTCCCGTACAGGTTTCAGAACTCGATTACGCGTTGCAGCAAGACCAAGACTCGCCCAAATGATACTCCTAGATTTGGCAAAGAGACTTGCTGAAGATAACCGGTCAGAACATTCGTAAGCTCCGATTTCTCGATGCGACAACATCTTCAGACTGAAACTGTACAACTTCTTACTGAGGCTCTTTTCATGGGAAATGTCCTACCACATATCCTTCAGTTCTGTCTTTTCTTTTTTTGTGATGTAAGACGTCACATACCGAGCCACAGCCATACAGTTGTCAGCCACAAACTGTATATCCATGTTAGCATTCCACATGGACAAAATCACTGGGTTGTAGTCGTTGATGTACTTGGACTCATCGTTTCTTTTCAAATTGTATGATTTTTTGGGTGATTTCCTCGTCACATTATGTTGCAGCGAAGACATCAAATTGTTCACTCTTCCTTTAGATATCACCGATCGTGGAAATCCAAAACGATATTTGGTGTAGTACTTGTTCTTGTTTCTGAATTTACGACGACAGTACTTTCCACAATGATGGCTTTGAAATCGTAAAACTTGTTCTCTTAGACTTTTGTCTTCCTTTGTCTTTGGAACAGCACATGTAGAATACTGTTCTATGAAACTCATCACTAAGTCATCCGGATCTGTTCCAAATTTGGGTGCATCTTTGATCCATAGCAGCATATGTATATGAGGAGCACCTCTTGCTTGATACTCCTTTCTCCAGAAGAAATCCAACACCTCTCCAAGAGGTGGATTTTTCTTGTTCGTAATGAAAGACATCATAGCTTCAAATCTATGATTGAAGTACCTGCATACATTCACTGGATCCAAAGAGCACAGTTCTCCAGGTGTCTTGAATTCAATATTTTCAATGTTTCCATTTGCCTCTCGTAGAAATTCAAGTAAGTCTTCCCAGCCATACTCAGCACAGCTGAGAGTAAGGAACCATGTGGGAGTTCCTAAGTTCCTCAGCATACATTTTAAGTCACCATGATGACGGTACCAATACTCATTAGTACCACGCTGACATGCCATGAGATTAATCAGGTGAGAATCCAAAATACTGTCTTGCACATTGACTTTATCCATAAAGTCCCTTGCCGAGATATTTCGCAGTTGTACACCACTTTTCAAGATGTGGTTCACTGCATAAGACAGTCCAGACAGATCACTTTCAAACAGTAGATGAAACAAATAGGGAATGCATTGACGAAACCTAGGATCTTCTGCATACAATCGTAAAGTCCGGTATTCAGAAGCAGGAATTTGATCAGGTCGCTCATCATATCGTCCTCCTCGACCTGTGGGAAATAACTGTGGAAAACACCGAGCTTCCAAACTTTCCTCCCAAACACTAATGGGACTCCCTTTGGCTTGTTTCATTTGAAACAACTCAATAGCATTCCCCATGACTTCCTTGGAATGCAAAGGATGAACACTATAATGTTCATATATTTCTTCATTTTTAGAGGCTTCTACTTTCTCAATTTGTCCAGCACACAAATCGCTGTCCTCTTCTTCACTTACTTCCTCTTCTGCAACACATACATTCTTGTAGTACTCATTGTTTTTTTATCAAATACAATGTTGCCTTTTTGACTTTCCTTACATCCACTAAATCTTGCCAGATTTCCTTACTCTTTGTTGGAACCCCATTAACTAGGATAACCAGAGGTTCCTCTTCCACTTTCTCTACTCCAATTGTATTAATGTTTTTCTTCAAATCTAAAGGCAAATAAACAACTCTTCCCTTTAATCCTCTCTGTAAATCTGATGGAGGCAATTTCCCTGTCGTTGGCTCCATTCGTACAATAGCCTGAAAGGGATGCACACTTTGAATCAAAATAGATTCATAAGTATTTAAATCCTTCAATTCAGAAGGAATGTCAACCAATTCCAGATTATTATGAACCGCTCTAGCAGGCAACCGGTTTTGGTTTAATTTTTTAAAACAATAAGTACACATACGTTGGTCTGATCCCAAATCAAAACAATTTTCTACCATCAAGTATGTGACAAATCCTTCCATTCACTTTTGTTTTCCATTTCACTTTTTGCATATAAATCCACTAACTTAGTCTGATTCTTATAATAAGTCCGTCGATAACACACACAAGTGAAATTAGGCCTCTCACTTGATTTCACCTGAAAGATGGAAATGTCCTTGTGAAACTTATCCATATTAGAAATCTGTACACTCTCTTCCACATTACCTTCTTCTACTGGGTCAATTTCAACATTGTTCTCTTTACTAGCAAAGTAACAGAACTCAATTTCTTCACAAATATTCTTCACATGTAGTTCGGAACCATGCAAAAGAGCACTGCTTAATTGTTTAAGCATAATTGCTGGACTCTTAGCATAATACAACATTCTCACTAATTTCCTCACTTTATTATGATGCACTGCTAGCATCCTGAAATGATGAAAAACACTCAGGCATACTCTTCTGGAAAGACAAGCCAGTGAATGACCATGCAAACCTGTTACTTCTCTCACTCTGCAAGGATCTAATTCAACAACTTCATTTTCTGTTTTAAACTTATCTTATTAAATGTACGAACAAAATCACAAAGCAAATTAATGGAATCCTGTCACACACTGCAAACACTACTACACTGCCAGATGTACACTGGACCCTTAGGACGTCTTCCTAAAACCTCATCACCTAACACCTCTTCTGCATCTGCAAACACAAGTTTTTCTTTTTCAACCGGACAACCGTCTTTCACCTCATATGCTCGACCACTGGTGTCAACTGCATGCACCAAATCATTGTCCTGGAAGTAACTCTCCTCATTGAAAAATGCCTCACAACTTGAACTATGTATCCATTCTCCTGAGAAAACTTCACAAAAATTACTACGATTAACTACTCTCTTCCATCTACTATTTGATTTGAAATCATAAATTACCTTGTTTAGTTTCCTAATTCTATTGATTACCAAAATAAATAACTTTCGCTTAATTTCGAAGGCCTTATCAATAATTTTCTCTACATTTTTCTTTTTCTTAAAAAATGCCACTTTCTGTTGACCTTTCTTAATATTTTTTAACAAATTGACAATTATCCTGTTGCAGAACATTCGTCTACGAATGTCCCTGAACTGATTTTCCCTTCTACTGCCATGCACAGAGTTATCTCCTGCTGTAGCAGAAACTTTTTTGACGGGCCTTTCCTCTCCCTTTAAATTGTCTCTCTTCTTCTGCACTAAAACATGTTCTGTAGTGGTATTTTTTTGGCAGCGGATTCTTCTTAAAAATCATTTCATTTTCTTACCCGGAGCTTTTTTGGTGACTTGAAACGATTTTATAGTAGAGGACTGCTGCAAATCTTTACCAAGGTGGAGTGTAAGTCGCTTTGCTTCTTTTTTTCTCCTCTGCCTTGAGGGAATTTTTGAATTTTTCAAAAGATCTTCAGTTGAATCTGTGGAATTTTTTTTACAAAATTGTTATTAACCACTATTACCAAACAGTAAACCAATAACAGTAGGCAAACAATTAACACACTAGTTGTCAATTCTACCTACAGTAATTTAACAACATAGACACATTTTAAACTCTCAAATAGTAGCAATGGAATGGAATGCTTCTACATATGGCCTGTGCTCTGTTATATGTTAATCTCAACTAATTTCGAGACTCTATTTCACAGTTATATTAAAGACACTTCACACAGGGTGTTTTTGAAAACTTTTATATAATTTTAATTCAACATCTAGAGATTGTTCCTCATCTAGAGATTATTCCACATCTAGAGATTGTTCCTCATCTAGAATTGTTCCTCATCTAGAGATTGTTCCACATCTAGAGATTGTTCCACAACAGACATAGTTGATGTTATTGTTATTTTAATAAAATTGGCAAGCACACATGAAGGCATATTTACAAGGTCCTTGCACCAGGGGGAAGTGACTTAAAATTGCCAAGCACACATGGGGGCGTATTTACAAGGCCCTTGCACGAGGGGGGAGTGACTTAAAATTGCCAAGCACACATGGGGGCGTATTTACTAGGCCCTTGCACCAGGGGGAAGTGACTTAAAATTGCCAAGCAGACATGAGGGCGTATTTACAAGGCCCTTGCACCAGGGGGAAGTGACTTAAAATTGCCAAGCAGACATGAGGGCTTATTTACAAGGCCCTTGCACCAGGAGGAAGTGACTTAAAATGGCCAAGCACACATGAGGGCGTATTTACAAGGCCCTTGAACCAGGGGGAAATGACTTGAAATGGCCAAGCACACATGGGGGCGTATTTACAAGGCCCTTGCACCAGGGGGAAGTGACTTGAAATGGCCAAGCACACATGGGGGCATATTTACAAGGCCCTTGCACCAGGGGGAAGTGACTTGAAATGGTCAAGCACACATGACGGCGTATTTACAAGGACCTTGCACCAGGAAGAAGTGACTTAAAATTGCCAAGCACACATGGGGGCGTATTTACAAGGCCCTTACACCAGGGGGAAGTGGCTTAAAATTTCCAAGCACACATGGTGGCGTATTTACAAGTCCCTTGCACCAGGGGAAGTGACTTAAAATTGCCAAGCAGACATGAGGGCATATTTACAAGGCCCTTGCACCAGGGGGAAGTGACTAAAATTGCCAAGCACACATGAGGACGTATTTACAAGGCCCTTGCACCAGGAGAAAGTGACTTGAAATGGCCAAGCACGCATGGGGGTGTATTTACAAGGCCCTTGCACCAGGGGGAAATGACTTAAAATTGCCAAGCAGACATGAGGGCGTATTTACAAGGCCCTTGCACCAGGAGACAGTGACTTGAAATGGCCAAGCAGACATGAGGGCTTATTTACAAGGCCCTTGCACCAGGAGGAAGTGACTTAAAATGGCCAAGCACACATGAGGGCGTATTTACAAGGCCCTTGAACCAGGGGGAAGTGACTTGAAATGACCAAGCACACATGGGGGCGTATTTACAAGGCCCTTGCACCAGGGGGAAGTGACTTGAAATGGCCAAGCACACATGGGGGCGTATTTACAAGGCCCTTGCACCAGAGGGAAGTGACTTGAAATGGTCAAGCACACATGACGGCGTATTTACAAGGACCTTGCACCAGGGAGAAGTGACTTAAAATTGCCAAGCACACATGGGGGCGTATTTACAAGGCCCTTACACCAGGGGGAAGTGGCTTAAAATTTCCAAGCACACATGGTGGCGTATTTACAAGTCCCTTGCACCAGGGGAAGTGACTTAAAATTGCCAAGCAGACATGAGGGCGTATTTACAAGGCCCTTGCACCAGGGGGAAGTGACTAAAATTGCCAAGCACACATGAGGGCGTATTTACAAGGGCCTTGTACCAGGAGAAAGTGACTTGAAATGGCCAAGCACACATGGGGGTGTATTTACAAGGCCCTTGAACCAGGGGGAAGTGACTTGAAATGGCCAAGCACACATGGGGGCGTATTTACAAGGCCCTTGCACCAGGAGAAAGTGACTTGAAATGGCCAAGCACACATGAGGGCGTATTTACAAGGCCCTTGAACCAGGGGGAAGTGACTTGAAATGGCCAAGCACACATGGGGGCCTATTTACAAGGCCCTTGCACCAGGGGGAAGTGACTTGAAATGGCCAACCACACATGGGGGCGTATTTACAAGGCCCTTGCACCAGGAGAAAGTGACTTGAAATGGCCAAGCACACATGAGGGCATATTTACAAGGCCCTTGAACCAGGGGGAAGTGACTTGAAATTGCCAAGCACACATGGGGGCGTATTTACAAGGCCCTTACACCAGGGGGAAGTGACTTAAAATTGCCAAGCACACAAGGGGGCGTATTTACAAGTCCCTTGCACCAGGGGAAAGTTACTTAAAATTGCCAAGCACACATGAGGGCGTATTTACAAGGCCCTTGAACCAGGGGGAAGTGACTTGAAATGGCCAAGCACACATGGGGGCATATTTACAAGGCCTTTGTACCAGGGGGAAGTGACTTGAAATGGCCAAGCACACATGGGGGCGTATTTACAAGGCCCTTGCACCAGGGAGAAGTGACTTGAAATGGTCAAGCACACATGACGGCGTATTTACAAGGACCTTGCACCAGGGAGAAGTAACTTAAAATTGCCAAGCACACATGAGGGTGTATTTAGAAGGCCCTTGCACCAGGGGGAAGTTACTTAAATTGGCCAAGCACACATGAAGGTTTTTTACAAGGCCCTTGCACCACTTATGCGTCACTTTTAACATTTACAATGTGGAGCACCATGCATCTGTTCCGCAAAAACGACGCATTAAAGGAGTCACATCGCAAGTACATAAATTCTCATAAATTTAAAAAGCATTCCTTTATCTTAAAAACGATTTTATGGTCATAATTTGAAAACACAGCACAGCTCCTATGTACAAGCACACCTTGTCAGTACTAATACTTCACATTATCTCCAATTACAATTTGTTAAAGAAGCAAAATCTTTTTGGGAAACATAATGCAAACACTTGACACAAAACAACATTTTAAATGCACAGCTGGCTTCCTTATTTTCTCCAAAAAGCATACTAGTCTCTTTCTAAATTAAAGGAATCTTTTCTCACCTTAGGACGATTTTTAAACACATCATGTAAGCAAATTAGTCTCCCAGATTCATGGGAGAAGTGACTTAAAATTGTCTAGCAAACATAGGGGCGTATTTACAAGGCACATGCACCAGGGGAAAATGACTTAAATTTGCCAAGGACTCATGAGGGTGTATTTACAAGGACCTTGCACCACCTTTAAAGTCACTTTTAAAGTGGGGAAAATGACGTGAATGTGGCTCATAAGCCTTGTAAATATACCCCCATGTTGACTATGTAACTCTTGCAGAACATATTGTGAAACCTAAATGACTTCAAGAAACGAGTTTTTAAACCAACAAACAAGCAAATTATTCTCCCATATTCATGGTGGGAAGTGAAATATTTATTTAAAGAAGCAGACAACATTTTGTCCTCATAAATGTAAAAAGCATTTCTTTTTAAAAAAAACGATTTTCTGGTCATAATTTGAAAACGCAGCACAGCTCCTATGTACAAGCACACCCTGTCAGTACTAATTCTTCACATTATCTATAATTATAATTTGTCAAAGAAGCAAAATCTTTTTAGAAAACATAATGAAAACACTTGACACAAAACAACATTTTAAATGCACAGCTGGCTTCCTTATTTTCTCCATAAACTATACTAGTCTATCTAAATTAAATGAATTTTTTCTCACCTTAGCAAATGCTTTTTGAATTTCAAAACAGTCTCAGACACACACCAATTTTTCTTTAGCAGAGCAAAGGGTATGCACTCCAGAGGCTGCAACCAACAAATGCACAGAAATGCTGTATTTCATCACACATATCTCTCATGTCACCCAATCAAAACTCTTCCCTCACTTTTTTCAAATTAACACCCTTCCCCCCTCTGCCCTCTCTGCCCTTTTTCCATAGCAACTACCTCCTGATAGACTTCTCATGTTTACAAGTTCACACAACAATGTTTCAAATGAACTCTGAACTCTCAGTACACCTGCTAATCCACTGCAATGTTTGTTAACATCATTTTTTCTTAACCATTCAAATTACATCTTTCAAAGAACACATCCATGCACCCTAACTTTCTGTTTTCAGAAATGGAAATCCACCAATCACTGCTAGTGAATCATTAGCACTGAAACTCCACAGTTTTTTTTCATTACAAACTCCTACTGTTTCAACTGCCATTTCATTCCCACACTTCATCTGACTGCAGCAGAACCTCCTCTCACCATGTTTTCTGTCTGGATTCTTGGACATAGTTACATCCACTGGGCTCACAGGTATGCTGATAACAGAAATTTACACAACCTCAATTTACAAAATGTGGAAATCACATGGATTGGGCAGAGAGGATTGAAATCTCATCAATTGATACCATTGGTGAAAACCTTTTTGCATTTGCCAAACCCTGACCTCATAATAGTGCACTGTGGAGGAAATGATTTGGGCACTTTGACTGGGGTAGGTCTGGAAATGCTTTTAAAGGACACCTTTGAGCAATTGATGGCACTTTTTCCTCAAAATGCCTTGGTGTATTCAAATATATGCCAAAGACAGAAATGGAGGTGGTCCAATCAATTTTGTCCACAAATTGAGAAAGCGAGGAAGCATGTAAATAAGTCTGTTTCAGCTTACACGAGAGACCATGGAATGGGCTCCATCTACAACAATAACTTGCGTTACTACATGCAAGATATATACAGAGAAGATGGTGTGCACTTCTCAGATGAGGGAAACAGAGTTTTCATACAAAATGTAAGACTGTGTATTGGTACCTACTTATAAGTACCTAGAACTTACACAGAACCCAAAAGCTCTTTTCAGAGCTACCTTAACTATAATACTCTTTAAAAATTTCGAATATACCTTTTTTCACTAATTTTCACTTATGTTCGCTTCCCGGTTCGCTACCCGGTTCGCGTACCGGCAGCTAACCGCGCGAAAAATTCTATTTTTTTTTCTTTTTTCGACATATATGAGCCTCCTCATTCACCCTTAGAAAACCTAGGGGGCCAGGATACGTCTCCCGTGCCCCCTTATACCCATTTCCCACATTGTTTTTCCTCCATCTTGTGATTAAATTCGACCGAACCACAAAATGGCGAACTCCCGTTACGCTACCGGTGAGCTACCTGGTTGGCGTACCGGGTAGTGCTTCTACCGAGAAAAATCGTATTTTTAATTTTTTTTATTTTTTGCCCCAGGTGACCCTTAAATAGCCCCCACATCATTCCTAGGGGGTCAGGAGGGGTCTACCTTGCCCCCTTTCATTAATTTCCCCCTTCGTTTTTCTCCACCTCTTGTCTCTCGATCCTACTGAGAGACAAGATGGCGGCCGTTCCGGACGGTTTAGAATGTTGACAGACACCGGAGAGCCAATCAGCTTTACTTCGCGAAGTTCCGTTACGCGTCAGGTACGCGAACCGGGGCGCTAACCGGAGCGCTGTCACAGATATATCTATTTTTAAAACGTTAATTTCTCAAAATCCACTGGAGCACATATATTGAGACATAGCAAAGGCACGTCGGGCAAACCATATCTACAATTTTGCCAAGTTTCGTATAAATCCATTCAGCCGTTCGAGCTAAAAGTGAGTCCAACCGCCCTGAGGAAAAATGAATGGGAAAAACGCGTTTTGGGACCCCCCTTTTTTTTTCAGGCCCCCCTTGACGAAACCCCCCCAAATTTTCAGGGGCTGCTCAGAAACAAAAATTTCAGCCTATTCCGTCCACAAACGCCAAAGTTATTGAACATAGAATTTTCCGAAATCCCATAGGAAAAAAATCCTAACTATATATACCTACTGGCGACCGCCAGTAGGTAATATATATATATATAAATATATATATATATATACATATATATATACATATATATATATATATATATATGTATATATATATATATATGTTTGAGCAAAAGCCTTGAGCTTATGGAAGTGCACACGACGCTGCCCCAGGCCTTCCAGGCCAGATTACCTCGCTGAGTTTGCCTTTCCAGAATCCTTCCAAATTAGCCAGGTCCGACGCGTTTCGAGGCAGGAACGCCCCGTAATCATGGATGCTGCACAAGGGGATTGAAAGACACAGCGCTTTTATTTCAATGTTTCACGTTGAAGGTAGCCGCCCTAAGTGGGCGCGGCACCTTCAGGACAAGCAATGGCATGCTGGTAAATTGAGTCCACATAAGCGCTGGTAAGTGAAAACCTATAGTAGGCTCAGTCCCCTGTGATTCATATTAGCTAAGTATTGTCCTTGAGTAGGTGAAGGCATCCGGTTATGCAAGTGTCTGCGCCCATGAGACAGCGTGCCTTGCAGAAAGGATGGTTCCCTTCCGCGGCCGTTTCCTTTCCGACTTTTCAGCCCTCCTGGAAGCTGGTGCCACTTCCCACGACCAAGACAGCCGTGTAGAAAATGTTTGAGCAAAAGCCTTGAGCTTATGGAAGTGCACACGACGCTGCCCCAGGCCTTCCAGGCCAGATTACCTCGCTGAGTTTGCCTTTCCAGAATCCTTCCAAATTAGCCAGGTCCGACGCGTTTCGAGGCAGGAACGCCCCGTAATCATGGATGCTGCACAAGGGGATTGAAAGACACAGCGCTTTTATTTCAATGTTTCACGTTGAAGGTAGCCGCCCTAAGTGGGCGCGGCACCTTCAGGACAAGCAATGGCATGCTGGTAAATTGAGTCCACATAAGCGCTGGTAAGTGAAAACATATAGTAG
Organism: Lissotriton vulgaris; assembly: GCF_964263255.1. NCBI lineage: Eukaryota > Metazoa > Chordata > Amphibia > Caudata > Salamandridae > Lissotriton > Lissotriton vulgaris. Next base: position 110,415 of record NW_028248480.1, on the reverse strand, counting down.
GCTCAGTCCCCTGTGATTCATATTAGCTAAGTATTGTCCTTGAGTAGGTGAAGGCATCCGGTTATGCAAGTGTCTGCGCCCATGAGACAGCGTGCCTTGCAGAAAGGATGGTTCCCTTCCGCGGCCGTTTCCTTTCCGACTTTTCAGCCCTCCTGGAAGCTGGTGCCACTTCCCACGACCAAGACAGCTGTGTAGAAAATGTTTGAGCAAAAGCCTTGAGCTTATGGAAGTGCACACAACGCTGCCCCAGGCCTTCCAGGCCAGATTACCTCGCTGAGTTTGCCTTTCCAGAATCCTTCCAAATTAGCCAGGTCCGACGCGTTTCGAGGCAGGAACGCCCCGTAATCATGGATGCTGCACAAGGGGATTGAAAGACACAGCGCTTTTATTTCAATGTTTCACGTTGAAGGTAGCCGCCCTAAGTGGGCGCGGCACCTTCAGGACAAGCAATGGCATGCTGGTAAATTGAGTCCACATAAGCGCTGGTAAGTGAAAACCTATAGTAGGCTCAGTCCCCTGTGATTCATATTAGCTAAGTATTGTCCTTGAGTAGGTGAAGGCATCCGGTTATGCAAGTGTCTGCGCCCATGAGACAGCGTGCCTTGCAGAAAGGATGGTTCCCTTCCGCGGCCGTTTCCTTTCCGACTTTTCAGCCCTCCTGGAAGCTGGTGCCACTTCCCACGACCAAGACAGCCGTGTAGAAAATGTTTGAGCAAAAGCCTTGAGCTTATGGAAGTGCACACGACGCTGCCCCAGGCCTTCCAGGCCAGATTACCTCGCTGAGTTTGCCTTTCCAGAATCCTTCCGAATTAGCCAGGTCCGACGCGTTTCGAGGCAGGAACGCCCCGTAATCATGGATGCTGCACAAGGGGATTGAAAGACACAGCACTTTTATTTCAATGTTTCACGTTGAAGGTAGCCGCCCTAAGTGGGCGCGGCACCTTCAGGACAAGCAATGGCATGCTGGTAAATTGAGTCCACATAAGCGCTGGTAAGTGAAAACCTATAGTAGGCTCAGTCCCCTGTGATTCATATTAGCTAAGTATTGTCCTTGAGTAGGTGAGGGCATCCGGTTATGCAAGTGTCTGCGCCCATGAGACAGCATGCCTTGCAGAAAGGATGGTTCCCTTCCGCGGCCGTTTCCTTTCCGACTTTTCAGCCCTCCTGGAAGCTGGTGCCACTTCCCACGACCAAGACAGCCGTGTAGAAAATGTTTGAGCAAAAGCCTTGAGCTTATGGAAGTGCACACGACGCTGCCCCAGGCCTTCCAGGCCAGATTACCTCGCTGAGTTTGCCTTTCCAGAATCCTTCCAAATTAGCCAGGTCCGACGCGTTTCGAGGCAGGAACGCCCCGTAATCATGGATGCTGCACAAGGGGATTGAAAGACACAGCGCTTTTATTTCAATGTTTCACGTTGAAGGTAGCCGCCCTAAGTGGGCGCGGCACCTTCAGGACAAGCAATGGCATGCTGGTAAATTGAGTCCACATAAGCGCTGGTAAGTGAAAACCTATAGTAGGCTCAGTCCCCTGTGATTCATATTAGCTAAGTATTGTCCTTGAGTAGGTGAAGGCATCCGGTTATGCAAGTGTCTGCGCCCATGAGACAGCGTGCCTTGCAGAAAGGATGGTTCCCTTCCGCGGCCGTTTCCTTTCCGACTTTTCAGCCCTCCTGGAAGCTGGTGCCACTTCCCACGACCAAGACAGCCGTGTAGAAAATGTTTGAGCAAAAGCCTTGAGCTTATGGAAGTGCACACGACGCTGCCCCAGGCCTTCCAGGCCAGATTACCTCGCTGAGTTTGCCTTTCCAGAATCCTTCCAAATTAGCCAGGTCCGACGCGTTTCGAGGCAGGAACGCCCCGTAATCATGGATGCTGCACAAGGGGATTGAAAGACACAGCGCTTTTATTTCAATGTTTCACGTTGAAGGTAGCCGCCCTAAGTGGGCGCGGCACCTTCAGGACAAGCAATGGCATGCTGGTAAATTGAGTCCACATAAGCGCTGGTAAGTGAAAACCTATAGTAGGCTCAGTCCCCTGTGATTCATATTAGCTAAGTATTGTCCTTGAGTAGGTGAAGGCATCGGTTATGCAAGTGTCTGCGCCCATGAGACAGCGTGCCTTGCAGAAAGGATGGTTCCCTTCCGCGGCCGTTTCCTTTCCGACTTTTCAGCCCTCCTGGAAGCTGGTGCCACTTCCCACGACCAAGACAGCCGTGTAGAAAATGTTTGAGCAAAAGCCTTGAGCTTATGGAAGTGCACACGACGCTGCCCCAGGCCTTCCAGGCCAGATTACCTCGCTGAGTTTGCCTTTCCAGAATCCTTCCAAATTAGCCAGGTCCGACGCGTTTCGAGGCAGGAACGCCCCGTAATCATGGATGCTGCACAAGGGGATTGAAAGACACAGCGCTTTTATTTCAATGTTTCACGTTGAAGGTAGCCGCCCTAAGTGGGCGCGGCACCTTCAGGACAAGCAATGGCATGCTGGTAAATTGAGTCCACATAAGCGCTGGTAAGTGAAAACCTATAGTAGGCTCAGTCCCCTGTGATTCATATTAGCTAAGTATTGTCCTTGAGTAGGCGAAGGCATCCGGTTATGCAAGTGTCTGCGCCCATGAGACAGCGTGCCTTGCAGAAAGGATGGTTCCCTTCCGCGGCCGTTTCCTTTCCGACTTTTCAGCCCTCCTGGAAGCTGGTGCCACTTCCCACGACCAAGACAGCGGTGTAGAAAATGTTTGAGCAAAAGCCTTGAGCTTATGGAAGTGCACACGACGCTGCCCCAGGCCTTCCAGGCCAGATTACCTCGCTGAGTTTGCCTTTCCAGAATCCTTCCAAATTAGCCAGGTCCGACGCGTTTCGAGGCAGGAACGCCCCATAATCATGGATGCTGCACAAGGGGATTGAAAGACACAGCGCTTTTATTTCAATGTTTCACGTTGAAGGTAGCCGCCCTAAGTGGGCGCGGCACCTTCAGGACAAGCAATGGCATGCTGGTAAATTGAGTCCACATAAGCGCTGGTAAGTGAAAACCTATAGTAGGCTCAGTCCCCTGTGATTCATATTAGCTAAGTATTGTCCTTGAGTAGGTGAAGGCATCCGGTTATGCAAGTGTCTGCGCCCATGAGACAGCGTGCCTTGCAGAAAGGATGGTTCCCTTCCGCGGCCGTTTCCTTTCCGACTTTTCAGCCCTCCTGGAAGCTGGTGCCACTTCCCACGACCAAGACAGCCGTGTAGAAAATGTTTGAGCAAAAGCCTTGAGCTTATGGAAGTGCACACGACGCTGCCCCAGGCCTTCCAGGCCAGATTACCTCGCTGAGTTTGCCTTTCCAGAATCCTTCCAAATTAGCCAGGTCCGACGCGTTTCGAGGCAGGAACGCCCCGTAATCATGGATGCTGCACAAGGGGATTGAATGACACAGCGCTTTTATTTAAATGTTTCACGTTGAAGGTAGCCGCCCTAAGTGGGCGCGGCACCTTCAGGACAAGCAATGGCATGCTGGTAAATTGAGTCCACATAAGCGCTGGTAAGTGAAAACCTATAGTAGGCTCAGTCCCCTGTGATTCATATTAGCTAAGTATTGTCCTTGAGTAGGTGAAGGCATCCGGTTATGCAAGTGTCTGCGCCCATGAGACAGCGTGCCTTGCAGAAAGGATGGTTCCCTTCCGCGGCCGTTTCCTTTCCGACTTTTCAGCCCTCCTGGAAGCTGGTGCCACTTCCCACGACCAAGACAGCCGTGTAGAAAATGTTTGAGCAAAAGCCTTGAGCTTATGGAAGTGCACACTTGCATAACCGGATGCCTTCACCTACTCAAGGACAATACTTAGCTAATATTGTGCTTCGTTTTAATTGTTTAGAGACAAAAATTATCGCCGCACATCGGCCACAATGCATGAATATCGCTGAAAAGTCAGCGATATTCATGCATTATCCAGCAAATGCTCTTAGCCAAGTTATCCACCTTCCATTGGATAACATGGCTAAAAACTGCTCTGTGCGTGAGCTTTTATTTTTTTTTTTGCTGCGTGACGTTTGTTAACGTTCGATTCGATGGAAATCAGGAAGTGTTGACCACCATTTTGTCACTGCGAGTAAATATTTTGTTATAAATTAATCCTTATTGATAAACATTGTCTGCGCCATCTTGCGTTTTTGTCCAATGCCACAATTTTGTCGTGCACGGCAGCCATTTTAGATGCCTTGACCAGGGCCACTCTCTGCACGCCGCCGATCCTCAGCATGGCTCCCCACCCTCGCAAGCATCTCCCCCACGCACTGGTCACCCCCGCTCTTTCTCTCATGCATGGGCCATATACTTCCCCCCATCTGCGCTGCTCTTCTCTGAGAATCACACCCTGTGCCCGCCCGACACCTCCCTTTCACCCTATTCACTACCGCACCCTCTGACACTCCTCTTCCTCTGTGTCCGTTTGTCCAGGCCGGACCTAGGCTATCACCTAGCCCTGCGGATGTAGTTTATGGCCCCAGCTGTAGAGTATCCAGACATGCCAACCCTCCCGATTCAGGCGTGAGACTACTGATTTCAGTGCTAGTCTCCCGCCTCCCGATTCCTGCAAGCAAAAACCCGGGGGCATATTACCAACAACTAGCGATAACTTTTGTCTCTAACTTGTTTAGAGACAAAAATTATCGCCGCACATCGGCGAATTTTATCGCACATAAACCTTGCTATTAGCAAGGTTTATCGCAAATGCGATAAAAAACGGCCGCAATGCATGAATATCGTTGAAAAGTCAGCGATATTCATGCATTATCCAGCAAATGCTTTTAGCCATGTTATCCACTTCCCATTGGATAACATGGCTAAAACTGCTTAGGGCAGGTGTTAGGTTTTGGAGATATTCGCGCTTAGCGCGAATATCTCCAAAAGTTGGTAATAGGAGATAGCGATGGTTAGGGACTGTTTCCAGTCGCTAAAATCTTGGCACGCCCACTTTGCATGTCATTAGTGATAAATATCACTGATATGCAAAGCGGGGCCCAAGATGGTCGCTATCACCTTTTAGCTGTCACTAACTGGTGTTAGCGACAGCTTGGTAATAGGGAGATAATTTTATCTCTTTTTTTTGGGGCTTTTAAAGACCAAAAAGCGGATATAAACCCCGTTGATAATATGCCCCATGATTTCTCGGGGGTTTCAGCTGACAGGGCTTGGTATTGTGTTACGTGCTAATTCTTCCAGGAAACGTCAGAGGGTCGATGCAGGCGTTCTAGAAGGGGTGATAAACCATTTAAGCCTCATGAACAAGCGCATGGTCTTTTAAAGATTTGTGAAGTACTCAGGCGGCGGTGTGTGTGTGCCCTCTTTCAGGAGCGGGCGGGGGGGGCACTGCCAGCAACTTGCCAGGCCAGGCAGTGTTCAACACGTGCATCACCCTTTCTCTGCCTGCTATTGCGCTCCATGCTTCGGAAAGGTAAGAAAAAGAACGTGCATTTGAGTTTGAAATGTCCGATCTTGTAGCAGTACACTTGCAAAGCCCACACATGACAATAACCCGATTCAAGGCCCCATTCACCCGATTTTTTAAACATATATAGCACTCCAACAAAGTTAGATTTTAAAACTTTATTAACATTTAACTATAATGAACGGAGCAAAAACTGTAAAAACATTTAAACATTTTTCACCCAAAAAAGCAACAATGGTCAGAAGCTGTCTTTTGTGCGAATAGTCCCAAGGCAGCACACCGTGCAGAGTTCTGGACGGCACCCAGGTGATGTCGCCTGGGTGCCGCACTGGTTTTGGGATCCTACAATGCTGCTCCGAAAATTGGCGTGGGGCGTTCCGGGTGGGGCGGGGGGAGGCCTCGTCAGTAGCGGTCTGTTGTGCGAATAGTCCCAAGACAGCAGAACGCGCTGAGATGTTGATGGCACCCAGGTGATGTCCAGTAAACTGCCGCACTGGTTTTGGTATCCTACAATGCTGCTCCGAAAATTTGCGTGCGGCGGCCCGGGGGGGGGGCGGGGGGGGGGCGTGGGGGAGGCGGCGTGAACGGGCCTCCCCAGGTGGCGGCCATCCAGCTGAGTTGCCCCCGCTCTTGCGGCTACAGCGTCTCGCTCACCATGTTGTTGAGTTGCTCCCACTCTTGCAGTGCAGCGATAGGCGCCTGCCACATGACTCTTAAAATGGCGGACGGCTCTTCGGTTTTGGGCCTGGTCCACTGAAATGGCCCTGGGACACCTTGGAACTCGGACGCTTGCCTGCTAGGGCTTGGGCTCCATTCTCGAAAAGCGTCCCCTCAGCCGTGAAGATTCTACAAAAGTTTTGGGGGCCCCCGACTCCCGCAGGCTTTCGGTGGGGAGCGGCTGCCATGATTGCTCGCGGAATGACCACGACGGAGCCACGAGATGGTGGTGCTCTCATGCTGACGCCAGCTTCAGTCTGAATGATCCAGAAACAAGGTGGGGCTTTCATCGTTTGGGAAAAAAAAATGTTCTAAACCAATGAAAAGTGTTATTTTTAGGTCATATGACCAAGCCTTCCATCTTTAGGAAACCAAAAGTAAAATGATCCAATGAAAAGTTTTATAAACAAGTCACATGACCTGTTATGCGGCATAGGGCTACAAAAAGCGTAGAACATCCGTTGGCACGTGAGGCGGCGTCAGTAGCGGACCGATGTGCGAATAGGCCGAAGGCAGCACAACGCGCCGAGATCCGGATGGCACCGAGTTAGTGTCCAGCAAGTTGCTGCACTGGTGTGGCTATCCTACAATGCTGCGCCGAAAGACGGCGTGTCCAGCTGAGTTGCGGTCACTCTTGCGGTACAGTGACTCGAACGCGCCGAGATCCGGATGGCACCGAGGTGGTGTCCAGCAAATTGCCGCACTGGTGTGGCCATCCTACAATGCTGCGCCGAAAGACGGCGTGTCCAGCTGAGTTGCGGTCACTCTTGCGGTACAGTGACTCGAACGCGCCGAGATCCGGATGGCACCGAGGTGGTGTCCAGCAAATTGCCGCACTGGTGTGGCCATCCTACAATGCTGCGCCGAAAGACGGCGTGTCCAGCTGAGTTGCGGTCACTCTTGCGGCACAGTGAGTCGAACGCGCCGAGATCCGGATGGCACCGAGGTTGTGTCCAGCAAGTTGCCGCACTGGTGTGGCCATCCTACAATGCTGCGCCGAAAGTCGGCGTGGGGTGCCCCGTTGGCATATGAGGTGATGTCAGTAGTGGACCGATGTGTGAATAGGTCAGAACCAGCACAAGGCGCCAAGATCCGAATGGCAAGTCCTGGATGTTGAGTGCCTCAGTTGAGAGTTCTGAGCAGTGCTTGTAAGACTGTCTGAAGCTTATTTGCACCTGCTGCAGCTTCACTATTGCCCTGGTGTGGCCAAAGGTCGCACATGACATAGGCGGCCGGCTCCCGAGGTCCGGCGGAACTTTTTTCCTTTTCCTTTCTGCTTCTTTTCCTACAATCCGTTTCATCTGAAGACACGACCAGGTCCCTGAATGTGTGCAGGGGGACGCTATTGATTGAATGAAAATGGCGGCTTGACACAAAGCTGACTCAAGCGTTGCTGTTGATGCTATACAGACAAAAATTGGTTTTCAGTTTGTACATTCTTCAGGATTTTTTTTTCTATCCAAGTCTGATTGAGAGTTTGTAGAAAAATGGCTTCAGATTTTCCACATACTACTCTTCAACATTCTTCCTAAATGTAACAATGTGAAACTCACTAGGAGAACGGCTGTTTCTGTTTCCTTTCAAAATGCTGCCAACAATATTTTCTGAATGGAAGACACCATCTTGTAGCATAAAGGGCCGAAAGGGGTTCTGGTCTGGCCGATGGTTGGTGGAGACATTTTGACTATATCTTGGACCTGCCGGCCTCGCCCAAAATGGCGCCGGTATAAATGGGACTCGTAACTCCTTGCCCGCAAATGTATATCTAGAAAATGTTATTGTAAGTGGCCCTGTCGTATTTTAATTACATAATGTACGTCCACCGATTCCGCAACTGTTAGACACCTTTGTTCTTGCAACCTAATGGCCCGCTCGTTACGTTCCTCTACAGTGTAAATGTCTCCTCATCATATACGATTTCAGTTTGCTCCGTGGCCGGCCCACGTGGTTATAGGCCCGTATTTGTATACTGACATTTTCACAATAAAGGTTTTTAAAACAAAACACGGTAGTAGTATTTTTTACTTTTAGTCACTGTTTTCGAATCAGTAAAAGGCAAGTGAAATAAAGCAGTCCATTTACATGACGGATAAAAGGTATAATATGTAGGAACGCAGTAAAGATAAATGGTCAAGGACAGTTGTGTTTTTCATTTCTGCAACATAAAGTGATCGATAAGAATCTGATAATCAGGCGTATCGGCGACTAAGACAGCAGGCCGAATCTCTTTTACTCAACGGCTCCGTCATGGAAGGAAGAAACGCCCTTTTTCTCGAAAAAGGAATATATTTTACTTGCAGGACAGTTGTAAATTTTCCGGGAAAGTACATTAGCCTGGAATATTATAACATATGTTTAAAAAAAAATAATGTTCGAAAACAATAAAAAGCGTAATTTTTAGGTCATATGACCAAGCTTTTCATCATTAAAATAACAAAAGTAAAATGAACCAATGAAAAGTTTTATTAACAAGTCACATGACCTGTTATGCTTACGTTACGCGCTGCGCGCCGCGCCTCGGATCACTTCCGGGTGCGCTAACGCGGCGTGTCATATAACGCATTACGCGACAACGTAGGTCAAGAATATAGTCAAAATGTCTCCACCAACCAGCGTTCGGAACACAACCCCTTTCAGCAGTCCAAAAAGTTCTGTTAAATGACAACAGAGGGGACAGGCAACAAGAACCATCAGTCAAAGAGGGGAGGGCAAGTTCTTCTCTTCCGGGTCATGTTGGGGCGCTACCGGAACTGATCGAATTGGTAGTCTACAGTGTTTCTGGATGTTTCAGACTAAAGCTGGCGTCAGCATGAGAGCACTACCATCTCGTAGCTCCGTCGTGGCCATTCCACGAGCAATCATGGCAGCCGCTCCCCACCAGAAGCCTGCGGGAGTCGGAGGCCCCCAAGACTTTTGTAGAATCTTCACGGCTGAGGGGACGCTTTCGGGAATGGGACCCAAGCCCTATCAGGGAAGCGTCCGAGTTCAAAGGTGTCCCAGGGCCATTTTAGTGGACCAGGCCCAAAACCGAAGAGCCAGCCGCCATTTTGAGAGTCCTGTGGCAGCCGCCTATCGCTGCACCGCAAGAGCGGGAGCAACTCAACTAAATGATGAGCGAGACGCTGTAGTCGCAAGAGCGGGCGGTAAACAGCTGAATGGCGGAAGAGGCACAGTGTAGCAAAAACGGGCGGAATGGCAACTGAAACGGTAAAGGGGCGCCCCACTACAGCGTGTCTTCAGGTCAAACGGATTGTGGGACAAGGTCCAGAATTGAAGAGTCATCAAAAGGCAAAAAGTTCCGCCGGACCCCGGGAGCCGGCCGCCTATGTCGGGGGCGATCTCAGGCTACACCAGTGCTATAAGACTTGGGGAGGGTGTCGGAGCCAAGCGTCTTCTCCGAGTCCCTGGCCATCACACCGCCCCTCAGGGGCCTCCGTCAAGCTGTTTAGGAAGGTAACATATCACATTGTTTTCTAATGCAGTCAGGTCCACAAACGACACTCACTTACTTTGAGAATAGTGCAGCTGCAGTAGGTGGAAATAAGCTTCAGACAGTGTTACAAGCACTGCTCAGAACTCTTAACTATGGCACCCAACATCCAGAACTTATGCCATTTGAGAATGGCAGTGACATTTGAGATGTCATCAGTGATGTCATCAGTGATGTCACTAACCATGTCATGAATGATGTAATATGTGACATCATCAGCAGTGGATTGCGGGTGCGCGATATATAGTTAGCGCTTATAACTATATATGGAATTTCAATGGTTTTATGCGAGTAAAATAAGGTTTTGTAAATGCAAATCCCTAACTATATATGGCCTAAAACCAATGGTTTTTTCATTGAATTTTCAAGGTTTTGTAAATGCAAATTCCTAACTATATATCCGCTATAACCTATGGTTTTTTCTGTGAATATATATATATATATATATAACCTACTGGCGGTCGCCAGAAGGTATATATAGTTAGGATTTTTTCTCTATGGGACTTTTGAAAATTCTATGTCTAATAACTTTGGCGTTTGTGGACGGAATCGGCTGAAATTTTCAGGAAAATGGCACATTTTGTTTCTGAGCAGCCCCTGAAAATTTGGGGGGGTTTCGTCAAGGGGAGCCGAGAAAAAAGGGGGGTCCCAAAACACGTTTTTCCCATGTTAATTTCCATAGGGCGTTTGGCCTCACTTTTAGCTCGAACGGCTGAATGGATTTCCACGAAACTTGGCAAAATTGTAGGGACTGTTAGCCCGATGTGCCTTTGCTGAGTCTCAATATATGTGCTTCAGTGGATTTTGAGAAATTAACGTTTTAAAAAACAGATATATCTGTGACAGCGTCCTGGATAGCGCTCCAGATCCCGTACTTTTCGCGTAACGGAGCTTTGCGAAGCAAAGCTGATTGGCTCTCCGGTGTCTGTCAACATTCTAAACAATCCGGAGCGGCCGGAGCGGCCGCCATCTTGTCTCTCGGTAGGATCGAGAGACAAGAGGAGGAGAAAAACGAATGGGGAATTTAATGAAAGGGGGCAAGGTAGACCCCTCTTGACCCCCTAGGAATGATGTTTGGGTTATTAAAGGGTCCCGTGGGGAAAATAAAAAAAAATAGATTTTTCACGGTAGAAGCGCTTCCCGGTTCGCGAACCGGGCCACAAACTGGTAGCGAAACGGGAATTCGCCATTTTGTGTTTCGGTTTAATTAAATTACAGGGTATAAGGGGGTACGGGAGATGTATCCTGACCCCTTATGTTTTCTGAGGGCGGCTGAGGAGGCTCATATATGTTGATATATGTCTTCCAGCGGCTGTGCGTGAGCATTTTTTTTTTTGCTGCGTGACGTCTGTTAACGTTCGATTCGATGGAAATCAGGAACTGTTGACCGCCATTTTGTCACTGCGCGTAAATATTTTGTTAAAAATAATTGTTATAAATTAATCCTTATTGATAAACATTGTCTGCGCCATCTTGCCTTTTTTGCAATGCCACACTTTTGTTGAGCACGGCAGCCATTTTAGATGCCTTGACCAGACCCACTCTCTGCACGCCGCCGATCCTCAGCATGGCTCCCCACCCTTGCAAGCATCTTCTCCACGCACTGGTCACCCCCGCTCTCTCTCTCATGCATGGGCCAGAAACCTCCTCCCATCTGCGCTGTTCTTCTCTGAGAATCACACCCTGTGCCCGCCCGACACCTCCCTTTCACCCTATTCACTACCGCACCCTCTGACACTCCTCTTCCTCTGTGTCCGATTGTCCAGGCCGGTCTCAGGCTATCACCTAGCCCTGCAGATGTAGTTTATGGCCCCAGCTGTAAAGAATCACCCCTCTTCAAAGGAATTTCAGTAGATCAAGGCCCCCACCCGATGAGATCCGTCACACCACACGCGTTCCTACTATCTGATAACCATCCTGTATTGTGCTTGGGGAGGGGATTCTCACAGTGAGGGTGTGTGGGTCCGAGCCTGACGCAGAAGATTCCAGGGATGCCTCTTTGTACATCAAAGTTTTTACAATTATGTGTCACATTAAAAATATATAGCACTCCAACAAAGTTGTAGGATTATAAAACTTTAATAACTTATAAATATATACAACGCAACAAAAACAGTAAATACATTTAAACATTTTTTTGAAAAAAGAAGCAACAATGGTCAGTAGCTGTGTTTTGTGCAAATAGTCCCAAGGCAGCACAACGTGCTGAGTTCTGGACGGCACCCAGGTGATGTTACCTGGGTGACGCACTGGTTTTTGGTATCCTACAATGCAGCTCCGAAAAACGGCGTTGGGCGTCCCGGGGGTTGCGGGGGGAGGCCTCGTCAGTAGCGGTCTGTTGTGCGAATAGTCCCAAGGCAGCAGAACGCGCTGAGATGTGGATGGCACCCAGGTGATGTCCAGTAAGTTGCCGCACTGGTTTTGGTATCCTACAATGCTGCTCCGAAAAACGGCGTGGGGCGCCCCGTGGGGGGGTGGGGGAGGCGGCGTGAACGGGCCTCCCCAGGTGGAGGCTCGTCTGCTGTAGTGGGGCGCCCCTTTACCATTTCAGTTGCCATTCCGCCCGCTTTTGGTACACTGTGCCAAAATCCGCCATTCAGCTGAGTTGCGCCAACTCTTGCGGTTCAGCGATAGGCGGCTGCTACAGGACTCTCAAAATGGCGGCAGGCTCTTTCCTTTTTGGGCCTGGTCCACTAAAATGGCCCTGGGACACCTTGGAACTCGGACACTTGTCTGCTAGGTCTTGGACCCCATTCTCGAAAGCGTCCCCTGAGCCTTGAAGATTCTACAAAAGTCTTGGGGGCCCCCGACTCCTGCAGGCTTCCGGTGGGGAGCGGCTGCCATGATTGCTCGCGGAATGACCACGACGGAGCCACGAGATGGTGGTGCTTTCATGCTGACGCCAGCTTCAGTCTGAAACATCCAGAAACAAGGTGGGGCTTTCATCGTTTGGGAAAAAAAATGTTTTAATCCAATGAAAAGTGTTATTTTTAGGTCATATGATCAAGCCTTCCATCATTAGGAAACCAAAAGTAAAATGAACCAATGAAAAGTTTTATAAACAAGTCACATGACCTGTTATGCGGCATAGGGCTATAAAAAGCGTATAAAATCCGTTGGCACGTGAGGCGGCGTCAGTAGCGGACCGATGTGCGAATAGGCCGAAGGCAGCACAACGCGCCAAGATCCGGATGGCACCGAGGTGGTGTCCAGCAAGTTGCCGCACTGGTGTGGCCATCTTACAATGCTGCGCCGAAAGTCGGCGTGGGGTGCCCCATTGGCCTGTGAGGTGGTGTCAGTAGCGGACCGATGTGTGAATAGGCCTGAACCAGCACAAGGCGCCAAGATCCGGATGGCACCGAGGTGGTGTCATAGTTGAGAGTTCTGAGCAGCACTTGTAACACTGTCTGAAGCTTATTTGCACCTGCTGCAGCTTCACTATTGCCCTGGTGTGGCCAAAGATCGCCCATGACATAGGCAGCCGGCTCCCGGGGTCCGGCGGAACTTTTTTCCTTTTCCTTTCTGCATCTTGTCCCACAATCCGTTTGACCTGAAGACACGACCAGGTCCCTGAATGTGTGCAGGGGGACGCTATTGATTGAATCAAAATGGCGGCTTCACACAAAGCTGACTCAAGCGTTGCTGCTGATGCTATACAGACAAAAACTGGTTTTCAGTTTGTACATTCTTCAGGATTTTTCCATCCAAGGCTGGTTGAGAGTTTGTAGAACAATGGCTTCAGATTTTCAACATACTACTCTTCAACATTCTTCCTAAATGTAACAATGTGTGACTCACTAGGAGAACGGCTGTTTATCTTTCCTTTCAAAATGCTGCCAACAAAATTTTCTGAATGGAAGACACCACAAGGCGCTGAGATCCGGTTGGCACCGAGGTGGTGTCCAGCAAGTTGCCGTACTGGTGTGGCCATCCTACAATACTGCGCCGAAAGTCGGCGTGGGGTGCCCGAAGGGGGGGGGGGAGGCGGCGCAAACGAGCCGAAATATAGTTATGGTAATTATACCATGCATCGTCATATGGAGAGGTGGCATCGATTAATTATAGTGCTGCACAAAAGAGAGATTTGGTGGACAACCCCCGACCTGCCAGTACATCCACCAATGAAGTGGCACTGACAGCATCAGAGGCAAGGGAAATGGTCCCAAATATTCAGAAGAACTTTGGAAAGATTAAAATGACATGTTTAGATTGTGGCAAATTAATTTCATGTGGACAGATGAGTGTTACTCTAATAAATAGAGCTTATGAACATCATCATAGTCGATGGTTGGTGGAGACATTTTGACTATATCCTGGACCTGCCCGGCCTCGCCCAAAATGGCGTCGGTATAAATGGGACTCGTAACTCCTTGTTGTGTACTGGTTGCACAACCGTGATATCACGAGATACATATGCAGTTTTGAAGCACATGGCGGGCGGGCGGGGACGAGAATTGATTGAATATTTTGACATCCCTATTGATATTAAGTTCTGAGTGTTATTGATTCCTGTACTATTGAAAGTTTGAATTAACGTCACCCATGGTACTTGCCCGCAAATGTATATCTAGATAATTTTATTGTAAGTGGCCCTGTCGTATTTTAATTACAAAATGTACGTCCACCGATTCCGCAACTGTTAGACACCTTAGTTCTTGCAACCTAATGGCCCGCTCGTTACGTTCCTCTACAGTGTAAATGTCTCCTCATCATATACGATTCCAGTTTGCTCCGTGGCCGCCCCACGTGGTTATAGGCCCGTATTTGTATACTGACATTTTCACAATAAAGGTTTTTAAAACAAAACATGGTAGTAGTATTTACATTGGTAAAGTTTTCAATTTTAGTCACTGTTTTCGAATCAGTAAAAGGCAAGTGAAATAAAGCAGTCCAATTACATGACGGATAGAAGGTATAATACGCAGGAACGCAGTAAAGATAAATGGTCAAGGGCTGTTGTGTTTTCTACTCCTGCAACATAAAGTGATCAATAAGAATCTGATATTTAGGCGTATCGGCGACTAAGACAGCAGGCCAAGCCTCTTTTGCTCAACGGCTCCGTCATGGGACAAAGAAACGCCCTTTTTCTCGAAAAAGGAATATATTTTACTTGCAGGACAGTTGTAAATTTTCCGGGAAAGTACATTAGCCTGGAACATTATAACATATATGTTTAAGAAAAAATAATGTTCGAAAGCAATAAAAAGCGTAATTTCTAGGTCATATGACCAAGCCTTTCATCATTAGAATAACAAAAGGAAAATGAACCAATGAAAAGTTTTATTAACAAGTCACATGACCTGTTATGCTTACGTTACGCGCTGCGCGCCGCGCCCCGGATCGCTTCCGGGAAGCTGCGCTTCGCGCACCGGAGCACTTCCGGGTGCGCTAACGCGGCGTGTCATATAACGCATTACGCGACAACGTAGGTCCAGAATATAGTCAAAATGTCTCCACCAACCAGCGGTCGGAACACAACCCCTTTCAGCAGTCTAAAAAGTTCTGTTAAATGACAACAGAAGGGACAGGCAACAAGAACCATCAGTCAAAGAGGGGAGGGCAAGTTCTTCTCTACCGGGTCACGTTGGGGCGCTACCGGAACTGATCGAATTGGTAGTCTACAGTGTTTCTGGATGTTTCAGACTGAAGCTGGCGTCAGCATGAGAGCACCACCATCTCGTAGCTCAGTCGTGGCCATTCCACGAGCAATCATGGCAGCCGCTCCCCACCAGAAGCCTGCGGGAGTCGGGGGCCCCCAAGACTTTTGTAGAATCTTCAAGGCTGAGGGGACGCTTTCGAGAATGGGGCCCAAGCCCTAGCAGACAAGCGTCAGAGTTCCAAGGTGTCCCAGGACCATTTTAGTGGACCACGCCCAAATCTGAAGAGCCGGCCGCCATTTTGAGAGTCCTGTGGCAGCCGCCTATTGCTGCATCGCAAGAGCAACTCAACTACATGGTGAGCAAGACGCTGTAGTCGCAAGAGCGGGCGGTAAACAGCTGAATAGCGGAAGAGGCACAGTGTAGCAAAAGCGGGCGGAATGGCAACTGAAACGGTAAAGGGGTGTCCCACTACAGCGTGTCTTCAGGTCAAACGGATTGTGGGACAAGGTCCAGAATGGAAGAGTCATCAAAAGGCAAAAAGTTTCGCCGGACCCCGGGAGCGGGCCGCCTATGTCGGGGGCGATCTTAGGCCACACCAGGGCAACACGACTTGGGGAGGGGGCAGGAGCCAAGCGCCCTCTCCCAGTCCGCGCCACCACACCGTATGTTGAAAATCTGAAGGCATCGTTCTACAAACTCTCAACCAGCCTTGGATGGAAAAATCTTGCAGAATGTACAAACTGAAAACCAGTTTTTGTCTGCATAGCATCAGCAGGAACTCTTGCTATCAGAGTGCATGAGTTTCATGCTCGATCGATTGAGCTAGCCGGATCAGGCAACAAAAAGAATAAAATAGTTATGTAAAAAGTTATTTAATAAAATGTTTTACCCTGTTACTTTGCTGGTGTGTTGTATATATTTATAATATTTGCATAGAGTTTATCGTTATTTTGGGCGGGGTGGGTGGCGGAGCCGAGCTGTCTTGCAGCCATCATGGTGTGGAGCTCAGTTCATCTCACTAGTTTCGTATTTCTCATGAAGGATTGTTCCTAATGTTTCTATTTTAGCGAGGTCAAAAAGAGATCCCATTAGTGGCCTACTGATTTTGCTCGATTACTTTTGTTTTTTTACACAATTTTTCACTATCTGCAAAGACTAAACAGAGTATTGCGACTCTGTGCTTGTTTGTAAATAGAGAATGAACCAAAGAGAATCAATTCTAAAACAGTAAATGCTTGGATAACAATCAATCAAATGGAGAGACAAGCAGGCACTACGGATTACAACGGGGGCAAAGGCCTGCGTTAACTACCCTTCACTATCTGCAAAGAGAGAGTACTACTAAGAGAAAAGAGGGGGGGGGCAGCGTTCAAAGCACATCAGCGTGCATAAACACGAAAATGTTTTTACCTATCACGTACTTGACATTTGACAGCTTTTGATATTTGCTATTAAAAAACCATTGAAATTCACTGAAAAAACCATAGGTTATAGACCATATATAGTTAGGAATTAGCATTTACAAAACCTTATTTTACTCGCACAAAACCATAGAAATTCGCATATATAGTTAGTTGCAATAACTATATATCGAGCACCCGCAATCCACTGCTGATGATGTCACATATTACATCATTCATGACATGGTCAGTGACATCACTGATGACATCACTGATGACATCTCAAATGACATCACTGATGACATCACTGATGATATCTCAAATGACATTACTGATGACATCACTGATGACATCTCAATTGACATCACTGATCACATCACTGATGACATCTCATTTGACATCAATAATCACGTCACTGATGATATAATTGATGTGATAATACAATGCACCTCCTCACACTCTAAAATAACCTCTGTTACACCCAGTGTTAAATACAGTTTCAATTTTTTGAACCATTGACACACCAATACCAGTTACTACATACGCACTCACTGATTCCTACGTCTACACACACATTCACTCATTCACCCATACAATCACTCATACATACAGTCACTCATTATTACAACACTATCATATGCACTCATACACCTATGCAGACACTCAAACAATGCCACTCATCCATAGAGTTACTCACACACCTAGTCAGTCCTGTAAATAATCAATCACACTTCGATTTCCTCATCTATACAGTTAAACACAGAACACCTTATTTATTCAAACATATACTAACACATACTTACTCTCTTATACAATTACTGATACAAGTACACATTGATGTGCACAGGGTCACACACCTCCCAGCCAGCCACACACACACTCAGTCTTCCATACAAATACTTGGGCAACCAATCAATAACCCATATAGCCACTCATATAGCTACTGATCAAACCATGCAGCAGTTTGCACAACAACAGACATATTGATGCACACTTTCAGACAGTTTAGTCACTAATCCATGCATTCAGTAAGACACATTTATTCACTCACTCAGTCAGTCACGCACCTACTAAATCCTTCATCCAGACACTTATACATCCACTCATTCTTCAAAATGTAAGACATATTTTAATTTTACAGAAACATACAGCCACTGGATGTTGTCATCAGTGATGTCATCAGTGATGTCATTTGAGATGTCATCAGTGATGTCATCAGTGATGTCACTGACCATGTCATGAATGATGTAATATGTGACATCATCAGCAGTGGATTGCGGGTGCGCGATATATAGTTATTGCAACTAACTATATATGCAAATTTCTATGGTTCTGTGCGAGTAAAAAAAGGTTTTGTAAATGCTAATTCCTAACTATATATGGTCTATAACCTATGGTTTTTTCATTGAATTTTCAAGGTTTGGTTAATGCTAATTCCTAACTATATATGGTCTATAACCTATAGTTTTTTCAGTGAATATATATATATATAAATATATATATATTACCTACTGGCGGTCGCCAGTAGGTATATATAGTTAGGATTTTTTCCCTATGGGATTTCTGAAAATTCTATGTCTAATAACTTTGGCGTTTGTGGACGGAATCGGCTGAAATTTTCAGGAAAATGGCACATTTTGTTTCTGAGCAGCCCCTGAAAATTTGGTGGGGTTTCGTCAAGGGGTGGCCGAGAAAAAAGGGGGGTCCCAAAACGCGTTTTTCCCATTCATTTTTCCATAGGGCGGTTGGACTCACTTTTAGCTCGAACGGCTGAATGGATTTGCACGAAACTTGGCAAAATTGTAGGGACTGTTAGCCCGATGTGCCTTTGCTAGGTCTCAATATATGTGCTCCAGTAGTTTTTGAGAAATTAACGTTCAAAACAAGATATATATCTGTAACAGCGCTCCGGGCAGCGATCCGGTCCGCTTACTTTTCGCGAAACGGAACTTTGCGCGCAGAAAGCTGATTGGCTCTCCGGTGTCTGTCAACATTCTAAACAGTCCGGAGCGGCCGCCATCTTATCTCTCGGTAGGATCGAGAGAGAAGAAGAGGTGAAAAACGAAGGGGGAATTTAATGAAAGGGGGCAAGGTATACCCCTCTTGACCCACTAGGATTGTTGTTGGGGTTATTAAAGGGTCCCGTGGGGAAAATAAAAAAAAAAATGATTTTTCACGGTAGAAGCGCTTCACGGGCCGCGAACTGGGCCGCAAACTGGTAGCGAAACGGGAATTCGCCATTTTGTGCTTCGTTTTAATTGTTTAGAGACAAAAATTATCGCCGCACATCGGCCACAATGCATGAATATCGCTGAAAAGTCAGCGATATTCATGCATTATCCAGCAAATGCTCTTAGCCATGTTATCCACCTTCCATTGGATAACAGAAAGCTGATTGGCTCTCCGGTGTCTGTCAACATTCTAAACAGTCCGGAGCGGCCGCCATCTTATCTCTCGGTAGGATCGAGAGAGAAGAAGAGGTGAAAAACGAAGGGGGAATTTATTGAAAGGGGGCAAGGTATACCCCTCTTGACCCCCTAGGATTGTTGTTGGGGTTAATAAAGGGTCCCGTGGGGAAAATAAAAAAAAAAAGATTTTTCACGGTAGAAGCGCTTCACGGGCCGCGAACTGGGCCGCAAACTGGTAGCGAAACGGGAATTCACCATTTTGTGCTTCGTTTTAATTGTTTAGAGACAAAAATTATCGCCGCACATCGGCCACAATGCATGAATATCGCTGAAAAGTCAGCGATATTCATGCATTATCCAGCAAATGCTCTTAGCCATGTTATCCACCTTCCATTGGATAACAGAAAGCTGATTGGCTCTCCGGTGTCTGTCAACATTCTAAACAGTCCGGAGCGGCCGCCATCTTATCTCTCGGTAGGATCGAGAGAGAAGAAGAGGTGAAAAACGAAGGGGGAATTTATTGAAAGGGGGCAAGGTATACCCCTCTTGACCCCCTAGGATTGTTGTTGGGGTTATTAAAGGGTCCCGTGGTGAAAATAAAAAAAAAATGATTTTTCACGGTAGAAGCGCTTCACGGGCCGCGAACTGGGCCGCAAACTGGTAGCAAAACGGGAATTCGCCATTTTGTGCTTCGTTTTAATTGTTTAGAGACAAAAATTATCGCCGCACATCGGCCACAATGCATGAATATCGCTGAAAAGTCAGCGATATTCATGCATTATCCAGCAAATGCTCTTAGCCATGTTATCCACCTTCCATTGGATAACATGGCTAAAAACTGCTCTGTCCGTGAGCTTTTTTTTTTTTTTTTGCTGCGTGACGTTTGTTAACGTTCGATTCGATGGAAATCAGGAAGTGTTGACCACCATTTTGTCACTGCGAGTAAATATTTTGTTATAAATGAATCCTTATTGATAAACATTGTCTGCGCCATCTTGCGTTTTTGTCCAATGCCACAATTTTGTCGTGCACGGCAGCCATTTTAGATGCCTTGACCAGGGCCACTCTCTGCACGCCGCCGATCCTCAGCATGGCTCCCCACCCTCGCAAGCATCTCCCCCACGCACTGGTCACCCCCGCTGTTTCTCTCATGCATGGGCCATATACTTCCCCCCATCTGCGCTGCTCTTCTCTGAGAATCACACCCTGTGCCCGCCCGACACCTCCCTTTCACCCTATTCACTACCGCACCCTCTGACACTCCTCTTCCTCTGTGTCCGATTGTCCAGGCCGAACCTAGGCTATCACCTAGCCCTGCGGATGTAGTTTATGGCCCCAGCTGTAGAGTATCCAGACATGCCAACCCTCCCGATTCAGGCGTGAGACTACTGATTTCAGTGCTAGTCTCCCGCCTCCCGATTCCTGCAAGCAAAAACCCGGGGGCATATTACCAACAACTAGCGATAATTTTTGTCTCTAACTTGTTTAGAGACAAAAATTATCGCCGCACATCGGCGAATTTTATCGCACATAAACCTTGCTATTAGCAAGGTTTATCGCAAATGCGATAAAAAACGGCCGCAATGCATGAATATCGTTGAAAAGTCAGCGATATTCATGCATTATCCAGCAAATGCTCTTAGCCATGTTATCCACTTCCCATTGGATAACATGGCTAAAACTGCTCAGGGCAGGTGTTAGGTTTTGGAGATATTCGCGCTTAGCGCGAATATCTCCAAAAGTTTGTAATAGGAGATAGCGATGGTTAGGGACTGTTTCCAGTCGCTAAAATCTTGGCACACCCACTTTGCATGTCATTAGTGATAAATATCACTGATATGCAAAGCGGGGCCCAAGATGGTCGCTATCACCTTTTAGCTGTCACTAACTGGTGTTAGCGACAGCTTGGTAATAGGGAGATAATTTTATCTCTTTTTTTTTGGCTTTTAAAGCCCAAAAAGCGGAAATAAACCCCCTTGATAATATGCCCCATGATTTCTCGGGGGTTTCAGCTGACAGGGCTTGGTATTGTGTTAAGTGCTAATTCTTCCAGCAAACGTCAGAGGGTCGATGCAGGGGTTCTAGAAGGGGTGATAAACCATTTAAGCCTCATGAACAAGCGCATGGTCTTTTAAAGATTTGTGAAGTACTCGGGGTGGCGGTGTGTGTGTGCCCTCTTTCAGGAGCGGGCGGGGGGGGCACTGCCAGCAACTTGCCAGGCCAGGCATTGTTCAACACGTGCATCACCCTTTCTCTGCCTGCTATTGCGCTCCATGCTTCGGAAAGGTAAGAAAAAGAACGTGCATTTGAGTTTGAAATGTCCGATCTTGTAGCAGTACACTTGCAAAGCCCACACATGACAATAACCCGATTCAAGGCCCCATTCACCCGATTTTTTAAACATATATAGCACTCCAACAAAGTTAGATTTTAAAACTTTCTTAACATTTAACTATAATGAACGGAACAAAAACTGTAAAAATATTTAAACATTTTTCACCCAAAAAAGCAACAATGGTCAGAAGCTGTCTTTTGTGCGAATAGTCCCAAGGCAGCACAACGTGCAGAGTTCTGGACGGCACCCAGGTGATGTCGCCTGGGTGCCGCACTGGTTTTGGGATCCTACAATGCTGCTCCGAAAATTGGCGTGGGGCGTCCCGGGTGGGGCGGGGGGAGGCCTCGTCAGTAGCGGTCTGTTGTGCGAATAGTCCCAAGGCAGCAGAACGCGCTGAGATGTTGATGGCACCCAGGTCATGTCCAGTAAACTGCCGCACTGGTTTTGGTATCCTACAATGCTGCTCCGAAAATTTGCGTGCGGCGGCCCGGGGGGGGGGGGGGGGGGGCGTGGGGGAGGCGGAGTGAACGGGCCTGCTAGGGCTTGGGCTCCATTCTCGAAAAGCGTCCCCTCAGCCGTGAAGATTCTACAAAAGTCTTGGGGGCCCCCGACTCCCGCAGGCTTCCGGTGGGGAGCGGCTGCCATGATTGCTCGCGGAATGACCACGACGGAGCCACGAGATGGTGGTGCTCTCATGCTGACGCCAGCTTCAGTCTGAATGATCCAGAAACAAGGTGGGGCTTTCATCGTTTGGGGAAAAAAAATGTTCTAAACCAATGAATAGTGTTATTTTTAGGTCATATCCGTTGGCACGTGAGGCGGCGTCAGTAGCGGACCGATGTGCGAATAGGCCGAAGGCAGCACAACGCGCCGAGATCCGGATGGCACCGAGTTAGTGTCCAGCAAGTTGCTGCACTGGTGTGGCTATCCTACAATGCTGCGCCGAAAGACGGCGTGTCCAGCTGAGTTGCGGTCACTCTTGCGGTACAGTGACTCGAACGCGCCGAGATCCGGATGGCACCGAGGTGGTGTCCAGCAAATTGCCGCACTGGTGTGGCCATCCTACAATGCTGCACCGAAAGACGGCGTGTCCAGCTGAGTTGCGGTCACTCTTGCGGTACAGTGAGTCGAACGCGCCGAGATCCGGATGGCACCGAGGTTGTGTCCAGCAAGTTGCCGCACTGGTGTGGCCATCCTACAATGCTGCGCTGAAAGTCGGCGTGGGGTGCCCCGTTGGCTTATGAGGTGATGTCAGTAGTGGACCGATGTGTGAATAGGTCGGAACCAGCACAAGGCGCCAAGATCCGAATGGCAAGTCCTGGATGTTGAGTGCCTCAGTTGAGATTTCTGAGCAGTGCTTGTAAGACTGTCTGAAGCTTATTTGCACCTGCTGCAGCTTCACTATTGCCCTGGTGTGGCCAAAGGTCGCACATGACATAGGCGGCCGGCTCCCGAGGTCCGGCGGAACTTTTTTCCTTTTCCTTTCTGCTTCTTTTCCTACAATCCGTTTCATCTGAAGACACGACCAGGTCCCTGAATGTGTGCAGGGGGACGCTATTGATTGAATGAAAATGGCGGCTTGACACAAAGCTGACTCAAGCGTTGCTGTTGATGCTATACAGACAAAAATTGGTTTTCAGTTTGTACATTCTTCAGGATTTTTTTTTCTATCCAAGTCTGATTGAAAGTTTGTAGAAAAATGGCTTCAGATTTTTCACATACTACTCTTCAACATTCTTCCTAAATGTAACAATGTGAAACTTACTAGGAGAACGGCTGTTTCTGTTTCCTTTCAAAATGCTGCCAACAATATTTTCTGAATGGAAGACACCATCTTGTAGCATAAAGGGCCGAAAGGGGTTCTGGTCTGGCCGATGGTTGGTGGAGACATTTTGACTATATCTTGGACCTGCCCGGCCTCGCCCAAAATGGCGCCGGTATAAATGGGACTCGTAACTCCTTGCCCGCAAATGTATATCTAGAAAATGTTATTGTAAGTGGCCCTGTCGTATTTTAATTACAAAATGTACGTCCACCGATTCCGCAACTGTTAGACACCTTAGTTCTTGCAACCTAATGGCCCGCCCGTTACGTTCCTCTACAGTGTAAATGTCTCCTCATCATATACGATTTCAGTTTGCTCCGTGGCCGGCCCACGTGGTTATAGGCCCGTATTTGTATACTGACATTTTCACAATAAAGGTTTTTAAAACAAAACATGGTAGTGGTATTTACATTGGTAAAGTTTTTACTTTTAGTCACTGTTTTCGAATCAGTAAAAGGCAAGTGAAATAAAGCAGTCCATTTACATGACGGATAAAAGGTATAATATGTAGGAACGCAGTAAAGATAAATGGTCAAGGGCAGTTGTGTTTTTCATTTCTGCAACATAAAGTGATCGATAAGAATCTGATAATCAGGCGTATCGGCGACTAAGACAGCAGGCCGAGTCTCTTTTACTCAACGGCTCCGTCATGGAACGAAGAAACGCCCTTTTTCTCGAAAAAGGAATATATTTTACTTGCAGGACAGTTGTAAATTTTCCGGGAAAGTACATTAGCCTGGAATATTATAACATATATGTTTTAAAAAAAATAATGTTCGAAAACAATAAAAAGCGTAATTTTTAGGTCATATGACCAAGCTTTTCATCATTAAAATAACAAAAGCAAAATGAACCAATGAAAAGTTTTATTAGCAAGTCACATGACCTGTTATGCTTACGTTACGCGCTGCGCGCCGCGCCTCGGATCACTTCCGGGTGCGCTAACGCGGCGTGTCATATAACGCATTACGCGACAACGTAGGTCAAGAATATAGTGAAAATGTCTCCACCAACCAGCGTTCGGAACACAACCCCTTTCAGCAGTCCAAAAAGTTCTGTTAAATGACAACAGAGGGGACAGGCAACAAGAACCATCAGTCAAAGAGGGGAGGGCAAGTTCTTCTCTTCCGGGTCATGTTGGGGCGCTACCGGAACTGATCGAATTGGTAGTCTACAGTGTTTCTGGATGTTTCAGACTAAAGCTGGCGTCAGCATGAGAGCACTACCATCTCGTAGCTCCGTCGTGGCCATTCCACGAGCAATCATGGCAGCCGCTCCCCACCAGAAGCCTGCGGGAGTCGGAGGCCCCCAAGACTTTTGTAGAATCTTCACGGCTGAGGGGACGCTTTCGAGAATGGGACCCAAGCCCTATCAGGGAAGCGTCCGAGTTCAAAGGTGTCCCAGGGCCATTTTAGTGGACCAGGCCCAAAACCGAAGAGCCGGCCGCCATTTTGAGAGTCCAGTGGCAGCCGCCTATCGCTGCACCGCAAGAGCGGGAGCAACTCAACTACATGATGAGCGAGACGCTGTAGTCGCAAGAGCGGGCGGTAAACAGCAGAATGGCGGAAGAGGCACAGTGTAGCAAAAGCGGGCGGAATGGCAACTGAAACGGTAAAGGGGCGCCCCACTACAGCGTGTCTTCAGGTCAAACGGATTGTGGGACAAGGTCCAGAATTGAAGAGTCATCAAAAGGCAAAAAGTTCCGCCGGACCCCGGGAGCCGGCCGCTTATGTCGGGGGCGATCTCAGGCTACACCAGTGCTATAAGACTTGGGGAGGGTGTCGGAGCCAAGCGTCTTCTCCGAGTCCATGGCCATCACACCGCCCCTCAGGGGCCTCCGTCAAGCTGTTTAGGAAGGTAACATATCACATTGTTTTCTAATGCAGTCAGGTCCACAAACGACACTCACTTACTTTGAGAATAGTGAAGCTGCAGTAGGTGGAAATAAGCTTCAGACAGTGTTACAAGCACTGCTCAGAACTCTTAACTATGGCACCCAACATCCAGAACTTATGCCATTTGAGAATGGGAGTGACATTGAAGCAACTCAGGGACCAAAACCATTAACATACTTTCACGTATGAAAAACTTACTTGGGGAGGGGGCAGGAGCGAAGCGCCCCCTCCCAGTCCGCGCCACCACACCGTATGTTGAAAATCTGAAGCCATAGTTCTACAAAGTCAACCAACCTTGGATTGAAAAATCTAGAAAAATGTACAAACTGAAAACCAGTTTTGGTCTGCATAGCATCAGTAGCAACGCTTGCTATCAGAGTGCATGAGTTTCATGCTCGATCGATTGAGCTAGCCGGATCGGGCAATAAAAAGTATAAAATAGTTATGTAAATAGTTAGTTAATAAAATGTTTTACCCTGTTTCTTTGCTGGTGTGTTGTCTATATTTTTAATATTTGCATAGGGTTTGTCGTTATTTTGGGCGGGGTGGGTGACGGAGTCGAGCTGTCTTGCAGCCCTCATGGTGTGGAGCTCAGTTCATCTCACTATTTTCGTATTTCTCATGAAGGGTTGTTCCTAATATTTCTATTTTAGCGAGGTCAAAAAGAGATCCAATTAGTGGCCTACTGATTTTGCTCGATTACTTTTATTTTTTTACACGATTTTTCACTATCTGCAAAGACTAAACAGAGTATTGCGACTTTGTGCTTGTTTGTAAATAGAGAATGATCCAAAGAGAACCAATTCTAAAACAGTAAATGCTTGGATAACAATCAATCAAATGGAGAGACAAGCAGGCACAACGGATTACAACGGGGGCAAAGGCCTGCGTTAACTACCGTTCACTATCTGCAAAGAGAGAGTACTACTAAGAGAAAAGAGGGGAGGGGGGGGCAGCGTTCAAAGCACATCAGCGTGCATAAATACGAAAATGTTTTTATCTATCACGTACTTGACATTTTAAAGCTTTTCATATTTGCTATTAAAAAACCAATGAAATTCACAGAAAAAACCATAGGTTATAGTGGATATATAGTTAGGAATTTGCATTTACAAAACCTTGAAAATTCAATGAAAAAACCATTGGTTTTAGGCCATATATAGTTAGGGATTTGCATTTACAAAACCTTATTTTACTCGCATAAAACCATTGAAATTCCATATATAGTTATAAGTGCTAACTATATATCGCGCACCCGCAATCCACTGCTGATGATGTCACATATTACATCATTCATGACATGGTTAGTGACATCACTGATGACATCACTGATGACATCTCAAATGACATCACTGATGACATCACTGAAAACATCTCATTTGACATGACTGATAACATCACTGATGATATCATTCATGTGATAATACCATGAACCTCTTCAGACTCTAATATAACCTTAGATACAATCAGTGTAAACAGACAGTCACAGACTGTCACTCATCCATGGAGTTACTCACACACCTAGTCAGTTATGCCAAAAATCAATCACACCTCCATTTTCTCAACTATACAGTTATACACACCTTACTTATTCAAACATATACTAACACATATTTACTTTACTCTCTTATACAATCTCTGATACATGTTCACAATGATCCATACAGCCACTCACACATTCACTGGCTCTTATGCACAGTTATTTATAGATGTCAACTCTCACATGTACTGTGTTTTACATATGTACTTAATTTGACATGTAGCACTGAGATATCCATTCACTCACTAATACACTCATGCACAGTCAAGCGCCCATACAGCTGTTTCCACATACACTTTTGAATCCATACATATAGTGAATCAACTACTCACACATCTATGTACAGTCACACACCTCCCAGCCACCCATACACACACACTCAGTTTCCCATACAAATACTTGGACAACCAATGAATAACCCATACAGTTACTCATATAGCTACTGATCAACATATGCAGCAGTTTGTAGAACAACAGATATAATGATGCACAAATTAAAACAGTTTAGTCACTAACCCATGCACTCAGTGAGACCCATTTAATCACTCACTCATACAGTCAGTCATGCACCTACTAAATCCTTCATCCAGACACTTATACATCCACTCATTCTTCAATATGTAAGACATATTTTAACTTTACAGAAGCATACAGTCACTGGATGTTGTCATCAGTGATGTCATTAGTGATGTCATTTGAGATGTCATCAGTGATGTCATCAGTGATGTCACTAACCATGTCATGAATGATGTAATATGTGACATCATCAGCAGTGGATTGCGGGTGCGCGATATATAGTTAGCGCTTATAACTATATATGGAATTTCAATGGTTTTATGCGAGTAAAATAAGGTTTTGTAAATGCAAATCCCTAACTATATATGGCCTAAAACCAATGGTTTTTTCATTGAATATATATATATATATATATATATATATATATTCCAGCTCCATTCGACCCTTGCTTCAGAGACGAAAACGCACTCGCGGGGGTATATTGCAAAAGGTTTTTATTACCGCTTTCTGACCAAAACAAACAGACGCGTTTCAGACCTCTAGTCCTTCGTCAGTGTTAGTGTGTGCCATTTCACCCGGCACAATATATACATTTCACTTCCTGTTAAGTGAGAAGGAAAAGGACAAACGCGCAAATATTTACAACATGGCGGCCATTACTAAGTGGGTTCAGATACTTAACACAGTCGCTTATTTACAATGTGTTTCAACCCTTATGATATACTAATGCCTCTTTTCATTATATTTAATGAATAAAAACAATCTTGCTGTGTATCAGCATGTCACGGCATTATGACGCCCTATTCACAAATATTTACACTATATACACTATGAACACCATTCTGTACGGTACACAGACAAAATATCGATTTGTAAATATCGATATACAAAAATATCGAAGTTTAAATATCAATGGGACAAAATATCGAAGGTAAGTAATATCGACAGACTTAATATCGATATTGGTATGATATCAGTAATATCGAAGTTGTAAATATCGATGTCAATAATATCGAAATTAATAACTTCGATGTTACTAATATCAATTTTTAAATACATTTAGTGTATATTATATTGTATTTATTATGTTTTATTATTTATTTTTAATGTAATTTAATTAAATATTGTCTTTTACTACTGTAGCGGGTTGTGGGTTTATAGGGGAATAGGGTGGGAAGTAATTTAATTATGTTAAATTAAATATTAATTAGTAGGAATTATTAATTAATCAATTGAGAAATAATTTTTAATTATTTTTAATTAATTGATTAATTGATAAATATGTTCTGTAGCGGGTTATGGGTTTATAGGGGAATAGGGTGGGAAGTAATTTAATAATAATTAATTAATTGATATATGTTTGTACATATTTTAATTAATCATTAATTGGTAATTAATTTCTATTAATTCGGTAATTAATTAATATAATTTTTTACATATTTATAATTATTAATTAGTTGGTAATTAATTAATATTAATTATTTAATTACATTAATTATAGTAGTTTTTTTATATATAATTTATTGTTATTCTTAATTAATTAATTGGGAAAAATAATATTAATTATTAAATTAAATTAATTACAGCAAATGTGCTAATATATTTACTTTATTGTTATTGTTAATTAATAATTAATTGGTAATTAAATAATATTAATTAATTTTGGGTAAAGGAGTATTTTTAGGGTTCAGGGTCAGTTTTCAGTTTTTGGGTAAAGGGGTATTTTTAGGGTTCTGGGTCAGTTTTCAGTTTTTGGGTAAAGGGGTATTTTTAGGGTTCTGGGTCAGTTTTCAGTTTTTGGGTAAAGGGGTATTTTTAGGGTTCTGGGTCAGTTTTCAGTTCATGGGTAAAGGGGTATTTTTAGGGTTCAGGGTCAGTTTTCAGTTTTTGGGTAAAGGGGTATTTTTAGGGTTCAGGGTCAGTTTTCAGTTTTTGGGTAAAGGGGTATTTTTAGGGATAAGGGTCAGTTTTCAGTTTTTGGGTAAAGGGGTATTTTTAGGTTTCAGGATCAGTTTTGGGTTTTTTGGGTACAGGGATATATTTAGGGTTCAGGGTCAGTTTTGGGTTTTTGGGGTACAGGCGTACAGGGTAAAAACAAAAAAAATTACATTAAATCAAATAAATTACATGAAAAAAATTAAAACTACATTAAAATATTAAGTGTTTTATTTATTTTAAATGTATATGTATTAGTTTTAATTTTGTTTTAATATTTTTATTTAATAGTTGTAAAATTATATGTATTTTAAAATTATTTTTACATTATTATTAATACATTTAAAAAAACGATATTTTTGATTCCGATATTTTTGTACTACGATATTATTTTTTCGATATTTTTGTACTTACCTTAATGAAGATAGGATTCCGATATTTTTGCTGTCGATATTTTTGCTCCGATATTTTTGCATTTCGATATTCTGTCTGTCGATATTATGTCAGACATTCATTCTGTACAGTATAATCCTCGTACAGTTGCATTACGTGTTTAAGATGTTATCTTCATGCTGTATCGACATGTAATTATAACCCAAGTCGTGAAAATTAAACTAATCTCGCAGTGTATCGGCGTGTCACCGACATTGACAAACGGCCAAATCACAATGCAACAAAAATCATATTTCTATCACATAACATTGAGAGTTGCAAGTTTACATTCTCAACACTTTCCCTTAATCAGCTCAATAATTGTTCCACCTGAGAATAACATGAGTATACATCCCAAATGTACCACACTGGGAGAGATGTCATCTTAGAAAAACATACTTTGTACACTCAATAACTGAGCCGTGTATCGGCTTAACCCCAGGATTATGAATCCACACCTACCTAATTCTAGTTTCAGTATACGTGGATTCATATACCCCAACCAGAGGTAAACAACAATAATAAGGGAAAGAAAAAGAAAAAGGGGAAATGAGGTGCTATGAAAGTGAAAAGGAAGAAAAGAAAAGAAAACTTATTTTGTCTAAGAAAGGGATTCTAAAAAAGATTCTTTAAGAAAGTTGAAAGAAAGAAATTGAAGAAGATTGAGAAAAGTTTTGAAAAAAGTTTTGAAATAAGTCAGAGATACAGATCCATAAAGGCGGAATGAATTCAAATTCCATCCTTGAGGCTGTAACGATTAGAGCATAAATGAGGACAAACCATCTACAAGCAATACAGTTCTTACTTCATCAGATCTGCTTGTAGCGTTCCATAAATACAATCATAATACACCCACTGCATGTTAGATACTCATTTTCCCAGGTGTACACCCAGTTCCTCTCCGATGTTAAGCCCACCAGGCTGTTTCGTCTGCATATCTATAATGTATCGTGACTCTAGTCTACGTAAACGTGTCAACCTGTCCCCACCCCTAGGGTTAAGCGGTACGTGGTCCAAACCAAAGAATTGGAGTAAATCCCGATTACTCTGATGGACTTGGGCAAAATGTCTGGCCACCGGGTAAGATACATCCTTGTTCATTATAGCCCGTTGGTGTTCTAAGACTCGCATTTTTACCCCATTGATCGTACTCCCTATATACTTGTGACCACAGGGGCAGATCAAACAATATACCACATATGGTGTGGTACATGTGATGAAATGTTTAATCTTTTTCGGTAGGGTTACACCTGGAGTGGAATAGGAAAGTACCCTTCTACTATGCTCACATGCGCGGCATTTGCTACAAGGGAAAAACCCCGCCATTTCTTTCAGGGTGCTTTGGATATTAACTGAAATATATATATATATATATATGTATATATATATATATATATATATATATATATATATATATATAATATATATATGTATATATATATATATATATATATATATATATATATATATATATATATATATATATATATATATGTATATATATATATATATATGTATATATATATATATATATATATATATATATATATATATATTCACTGAAAAAAACATTGGTTATAGACCATATATAGTTAGGGATTAGCCTTTTCAAAACCTTATTTTACTCACACAAAACCATTGAAATTTCATATATAGTTAGTTCCACTAACTATATATCGCGCACCCGCAATCCACTGCTGATGATGTCACATATTACATCATTCATGACATGGTTAGTGACATCACTGATGACATCACTGATGACATCTCAAATGACATCACTGATGACATCTCAAATGACATCACTGATGACAACATCCAGTGACTGTATGTTTCTGTAAAGTCAAAATATGTCTTACATATTGAAGAATGAGTGGATGTATAAGTGTCTGGATGAAGGATTTAGTAGATGCATGACTGACTGTATGAGTGAGTGATTAAATGTGTCTCACTGAGTGCATGGGTTAGTGACTAAACTGTTTTAATTTGTGCATCATTATATCTGTTGTTCTACAAACTGCTACATATGTTGATCAGTAGCTATATGAGTAACTGTATGGGTTATTCATTGGTTGTCCAAGTATTTGTATGGGAAACTGAGTGTGTGTGTATGGGTGGCTGAGAGGTGTGTGACTCTGTACATAGATGTGTGAGTAGTTGATTCACTAGATGTATGGTTTCAAAAGTGCATGTGCAAACAACTGTATGGGCGGTTGACTGTGCATGAGTGTATTAGTGAGTGAATGGATATCTCAGTACTACATGTCAAAGTAAGTACATAAGTAAAACACAGTACATGTGAGAGTTGACATATATAAATAACTGTGCATAAGAGCCAGTGAATGTGTGAGTGGCTGTATGGATCATTGTGAACATGTATCAGGGATTGTATAAGAGAGTAAAGTAAATGTGTTAGTATATGTTTGAATAAGTAAGGTGTGTATAACTGTATAGTTGAGAACATGGAGGTGTGATTGATTTTTTGCATAACTGACTAGGTGTGTGAGTAACTCCATGGATGAGTGACAGTCTGTGACTGTCTATTTACACTGATTGTATCTAAGGTTATATTAGAGTCTGAAGAGGTTCATGGTATTATCACATGAATGATATCATCAGTGATGTGATCAGTCATGTCAAATGAGATGTTATCAGTGATTTTATCAGTGATGTCATTTGAGAAGTCATCAGTGATGTCATTTGAGATGTCATCAGTGATGTCATTTGAGATGTCATCAGTGATGTCATCAGTGATGTCACTAACCATGTCATGAATGATGTAATATGTGACATCATCAGCAGTGGATTGCGGGTGCGCGATATATAGTTAGTGGAACTAACTATATATGAAATTTCAATGGTTTTGTGTGAGTAAAATAAGGTTTTGAAAAGGCTAATCCCTAACTATATATGGTCTATAACCAATGGTTTTTTCAGTGAATTTTCAAGGTTTTGTAAATGCAAATTCCTAACTATATATGGCCTATAACCTATGTTTTTTTCAGTGAATTTCATTGGTTTTTTAATAGCAAATATCAAAAGCTGTAAAATGTCAAGTACGTGATAGGTAAAAACTTTTTCATGTTTATGCACGCTGATGTGCTTTGAACGCTGCCCCCCTCCCCTCTTTTCTCTTAGTAGTACTCTCTCTTTGCAGATAGTGAAGAGTAGTTAACGCAGGCCTTTACCCCCGTTGTAATCCGTCCTGCCTGCTTGTCTCTCCATTTGATTGATTATTATCCAAGCATTTACTGTTTTACAATTGATTCTCTTTGGTTCATTCTCTATTTACAAACAAGCACAAAGTCGCAATACTCTGTTTAGTCTTTGCAGATCGTGAAAAATCGTGTAAAAAAATAAAAGTAATCGAGCAAAATCAGTAGGCCACTAATTGGATCTCTTTTTGACCTCGCTAAAATAGAAATATTATGAACAACCCTTCATGAGAAATACGAAAATAGTGAGATGAACTGAGCTCCACACCATGAGGGCTGCAAGACAGCTCGGCTCCGTCACCCAACCCACCCAAAATAACGACAAACCCTATGCAATTAAAAATATAGACAACACACCAGCAAAGAAACAGGGTAAAACATTTTATTAAATAACTAATTACATAACTATTTTATACTTTTTATTGCCCGATCCGGCTAGCTCAATCGATCGAGCATGAAACTCATGCACTCTGATAGCAAGCGTTGCTACTGATGCTATGCAGACCAAAACTGGTTTTCAGTTTGTACATTTTTCTAGATTTTTCCATCCAAGGTTGGTTGACTTTGTAGAACGATGGCTTCAGATTTTCAACATACCGTGTGGTGGCGCGGACTGGGAGGGGGCGCTTCGCTCCTGCCCCCTCCCCAAGTAAGATTTTCATACGTGAAATTACGTTAATGGTTTTGGTCCCTGAGTTGCTTCAATGTCACTGCCAT
The DNA here is from genome assembly GCF_964263255.1 of Lissotriton vulgaris. Lineage (NCBI taxonomy): Eukaryota > Metazoa > Chordata > Amphibia > Caudata > Salamandridae > Lissotriton > Lissotriton vulgaris. The sequence continues at coordinate 76,967 of NW_028248480.1, read as the reverse complement.
TCTCAAATGGCATAAGTTCTGGATGTTGGGTGCCATAGTTCAGAGTTCTGAGCAGCGCTTGTAACACTGTCTGAAGCTTATTTCCACCTACTGCAGCTTCACTATTCTCAAAGTAAGTGAGTGTTATTTGTGGACCTCACTGCATTTGAAAACAATGTGATATGTTACCTTCCTAAACCGCTTGACGGAGGCCCCCGAGGGGCGGTGAAATGGCCATGGACTCGGAGAAGACGCTTGGCTCCGACCCCCTCCCCAAGTCTTATAGCACCGGTGTAGCCTGAGATCGCCCCCGACATAGGCGGCCGGCTCCCGGGGTCCGGCGGAACTTTTTGCCTTTTGATGACTCTTCTATTCTGGACCTTGTCCCACAATCCGTTTGACCTGAAGACACGCTGTAGTGGGGCGCCCCTTTACCGTTTTAGTTGCCATTCCGCCCGCTTTTGCTACACTGTGCCTCTTCCGCCATTCAGCTGTTTACCGCCCGCTCTTGCGACTACAACGTCTCGCTCACCATGTAGTTGAGTTGCTCCCGCTCTTGCGATGCAACGATAGGCGACTGCCACAGGACTCTCAAAATGGCGGCAGGCTCTTCAGATTTGGGCGTGGTCCACTAAAATGGCCCTGGGACACCTTGGAACTCGGACGCTTCCCTGATAGGGCTTGGGTCCCATTCTCGAAAGCGTCCCCTCAGCCGTGAAGATTCTACAAAAGTCTTGGGGGCCCCCGACTCCCGCAGGCTTCTGGTGGGGAGCGGCTGCCATGTTTGCTCGTGGAATGGCCACGACGGACCTACGAGATGGTAGTGCTCTCATGCTGACGCCAGCTTTAGTCTGAAACATCCAGAAACACTGTAGACTACCAATTCGATCAGTTCCGGTAGCGCCCCAACATGACCCGGTAGAGAAGAACTTGCCCTCCCCTCTTTGACTGAGGGTTCTTGTTGCCTGTCCCCTCTGTTGTCATTTTACAGAACTTTTTGGACTGCTGAAAGGGGTTGTGTTCTGAACGCTGGTTGGTGGAGACATTTTGACTATATTCTTGACCTACGTTGTCGCGTAATGCGTTATATGACACGCCGCGTTAGCGCACCCGGAAGTAATCCGAGGCGCAGCGCGCAACGTAAGCATAACATGTCATGTGACTTGTTAATAAAACTTTTTATTGGTTCATTTTACTTTTGTTATTTTAATAATGTAAAGCTTGGTCATATGACCTAAAAAATACGCTTTTTATTGTTTTCGAACTTTTTTTTAAAAACATATATGTTATAATATTCCAGGCTAATGTACTTTCCCGGAAAATTAACAACTGTCCTGCAAGTAAAATATATTCCTTTTTCGAGAAAAAGGGCGTTTCTTCGTTCCATGACGGAGCCGTTGAGTAAAAGAGACTCGGCCTGCTGTCTTAGTCGCCGATACGTCTGATTATCAGATTCTTATCGATCACTTTATGTTGCAGAAGTGGAAAACACAACTGCCCTTGACCATTTATCTTTACTGCGTTCCTACATATTATACCTTTTATCCGTCATGTAATTGGACTGCTTTATTTCACTTGCCTTTAACTGATTCGAAAACAGTGACTAAAAGTAAAAACGTTACCAATGTAAATACTACTACCATGTTTTGTTTTAAAAACCTTTATTGTGAAAATGTCAGTATACAAATACGGCCTATAACCACGAGGGCCGGCCACGGAGCAAACTGGAATCGTATATGATGAGGAGACATTTACATTATAGAGGAACGTAACGAACGAGCCATTAGGTTGCAAGAACTAAGGTGTCTAACAGTTGCGGAATCGGTGGACGTACATTTTGTAATTAAAATACGACAGGGCCACTTACAAAAAATTTATCTAGATATACATTTGCGTGCAAGTACCATGGGTGACGTTAATTCGAACTTTCAATAGTACAGTAATCAATAACACATCAGAACTTAATATCAATAGAGATGTTGAAATATTCAATCAATTCTCGTCCCCGCCCGCCATGAGCATCAAAACTGCATTCATATCTCGTGATATCAAGGTTGTTCAACCAGTACACAACAATGAGTTACGAGTCCCATTTATACCGGCGCCATTTTGGGCGAGGCCGGGCAGGTCCAAGATATAGTCAAAATGTCTCCACCAACCATCGGCCAGACCAGAACCCCTTTCGGCCCTTTATGCTACAAGATGGTGTCTTCCATTCAGAAAATATTGTTCGCAGCATTTTGAAAGGAAACATAAACAGCCGTTCTCCTAGTGAGTCTCACATTGTTACATTTAGGAAGAATGTTGAAGAGTAGTATGTGGAAAATCTGAAGCCATTTTTCTACAAACTCTCAATCAGCCTTGGATGGAAAAAAAAATCCAAAAGAATGTACAAACTGAAAACCAATTTTTGTCTGTATAGCATCAACAGCAACGCTTGAGTCAGCTTTGTGTCAAGCCGCCATTTTCATTCAATCAATAGCGTCCCCCTGCACACATTCAGGGACCTGGTCGTGTCTTCAGATGAAACGGATTGTAGGACAAGAAGCAGAAAAGAAAAGGAAAAAAGATCCGCCGGACCTCGGGAGCTGGCCGCCTATGTCATGTGCGACCTTTGGCCACACCAGGGCAATAGTGAAGCTGCAGCAGGTGCAAATAAGCTTCAGACAGTCTTACAAGCACTGCTCACAACTCTCAACTATGGCACTCAACATCCAGGACTTGACATTCGGATCTTGGCGCCTTGTGCTGGTTCCGACCTATTCACACATCGGTCCACTACTGACATCACCTCATAAGCCAACGGGGCACCCCACGCCGACTTTCGGCTCAGCATTGTAGGATGGCCACACCAGTGCGGCAACTTGCTGGACACCACCTCGGTGCCATCCGGATCTCGGCGCGTTCGAGTCACTGTACCGCAAGAGTGACCGGAACTCAGCTGGTCACGCAGTCTTTCGGCGCAGCATTGTAGGATGGCCACACCAGTGCGGCAACTTGCTGGACACCACCTCGGTGCCATCCGGATCTCGGCGCGTTCGAGTCACTGTACCGCAAGAGTGACCGGAACTCAGCTGAACACGCCGTCTTTCGGCGCAGCATTGTAGGATGGCCACACCAGTGCAGCAATTTGCTGGACACCACCTCGGGCAATAGTGAAGCTGCAGCAGGTGCAAATAAGCTTCAGATAGTCTTACAAGCACTGCTCAGAACTCTCAACTATGGCACTCAACATCCAGGACTTGCCATTCGGATCTTGGCGCCTTGTGCTGGTTCCGACCTATTCACACATCGGTCCACTACTGACATCACCTCATAAGCCAACGGGGCACCCCACGCCGACTTTCGGCGCAGCATTGTAGGATGGCCACACCAGTGCGGCAACTTGCTGGACACAACCTCGGTGCCATCCGGATCTCGGCGCGTTCGAGTCACTGTACCGCAAGAGTGACCGGAACTCAGCTGGACACGCCGTCTTTCGGCGCAGCATTGTAGGATGGCCACACCAGTGCGGCAATTTGCTGGACACCACCTCGGTGCCATCCGGATCTCGGCGCGTTGTGCTGCCTTCGGCCTATTCGCACATCGGTCCGCTACTGACGCCGCCTCACGTGCCAACGGATTTTCTACGCTTTTTGTAGCCCTATGCCGCATAACAGGTCATGTGACTTGTTTATAAAACTTTTCATTGGTTCATTTTACTTTTGGTTTCCTAAAGATGGAAGGCTTGGTCATATGACCTAAAAATAACACTTTTCATTGGTTTAGAACATTTTTTTTTCCCAAACGATGAAAGCCCCACCTTGTTTCTGGATGATTCAGACTGAAGCTGGCGTCAGCATGAGAGCACCACCATCTCGTGGCTCCGTCGTGGTCATTCCGCGAGCAATCATGGCAGCCGCTCCCCACCGGAAGCCTGCAGGAGTCGAGGGCCCCCAAGACTTTTGTAGAATCTTCACGGCTGAGGGGACGCTTTCGAGAATGGAGCCCAAGCCCTAGCAGGCAAGCGTCCGAGTTCCAAGGTGTCCCAGGGCCATTTTAGTGGATCAGGCCCAAAACCGAAGAGCCGTCCGCCATTTTAAGAGTCATGTGGCAGCCGCCTATTGCTGCACTGCAAGAGTGGGAGCAACTCAACAACATGGTGAGCGAAACGCTGTAGCCGCAAGAGCGGGCGCAACTCAGCTGGATGGCCGCCACCTGGGGAGGCCCGTTCATGCCGCCTCCCCCACGCCCCCCCCCGGGCCGCCCCACGCCAATTTTCGGAGCAGCGTTGTAGGATACCAAAACGTCTCAGCGCGTTCTGCTGCCTTGGGACTATTCGCACAACAGACCGCTACTGACGAGGCCTCCCTCCGCAACACCCTGGACGCCCCACGCTGTTTTTCTTTGCTGCATTGTAGGATCCCAAAAAGCAGTGCGGCACCCAGGTGACATCACCTGGGTGCCGTCCAGAACTCAGCACGTTGTGCTGCCTTGGGACTATTCGCACAAAAAACAGCTTCTGACCATTGTTGCTTTTTTTGTGAAAAATGTTTAAATGTTTTTACAGTTTTTGTTCCGTTCGTTATATTTAAAAGTTAATAAAGTTTTATAATCCTACTTTGTTGGAGTGTTATATATTTTTTTAAAAACGGGTGAATGGGGCCTTGAATCGGGTTATTGTCATGTGTGGGCTTTGTAAGTGTACTGCTACAGGATCGGACATTTCAAACTCAAATGCACGTTCTTTTTCTTACCTTTCCGAAGCATGGAGCGCAATAGCAGGCAGAGAAAGGGTGATGCAACTGTTGAACACTGCCTGGCCTGGAAGTTGCTGGCAGTGCCCCCCCCGCCGCTCCTGAAAGAGGACACACACACACCGCCGCCCCGAGTACTTCACAGATCTTTAAAAGACCATGCGCTTGTTCATGAGGCTTAAATGGTTTATCACCCCTTCTAGAACCCCTGCATCGACCCTCTGACGTTTCCTGGAAGAATTACCACGTAACACAATACCAAGCCTTGTCAGCTGAAACCCCCGAGGAATCGTGGGGCATATTATCAAGGAGGTTTATCTCCGCTTTTTTGGCTTTAAAAGCCAAGAAAGCGGAGATAAAATTATCTCCCTATTACCAAGCTGTCGCTAACACCAGTTAGTGACAGCTAAAAGGAGATAGCGACCATCTTGGGCCCCGCTTTGCATGTCAGTGATATTTATCACTAATGACATGCAAAGTGGGCGTGCCAAGATGTTAGCGACTGGAAACAGTCCCTAACATCGCTATCTCCTATTACCAACTTTTGGAGATATTCGCGCTAAGCGCGAATATCTCCAAAAGCTAACACCTGACCTGAGCAGTTCTTAGCCATGTTATCCAATGGGAGGTGGATAACATGGCTAAGAGCATTTGCTCGATAATGCATGAATATCGCTGACTTTTCTGCGATATTCATGCATTGCGGCCGTTTTTTATCGCATTTGCGATAAACCTTGCTAATAGCAAGGTTTATCTGCGATAAAAATCGCCGATGTGCGGCGATAATTTTTGTCTCTAAACAAGTTAGAGACAAAAATTATCGCTAGTTGTTGGTAATATGCCCCCGGGTTTTTGCTTGCAGAAATCGGGAGGCGGGAGACTAGCACTGAAATCAGTAGTCTCACGCCTGAATCGGGAGGGTTGGCATGTCTGGATTCTCTACAGCTGGGGCCATAAACTACATCCGCAGGGCTAGGTGATAGCCTGGGACCAGCCTGGCATCTAAAATGGCTGCCGTGTACGACAAAATTGTGGCATTGGAAAAAAGGCAAGATGGCGCAGACAATGTTTATCAATAAGGATTCATTTATAACAAAATATTTTATCGCACTGACAAATTGGCGGTCAACACTTCCTGATTTCCATCGAATCGAACGTTAACAGACGTCACGCAGCAAAAACAAAAAAAAAGCTCACGCACAGCCGCTGGAAGAGATGTATCAACATATATGAGCCTCCTCAGCCACCCTCAGAAAACAAAGAGGATTAGGATACGTCTCCCGCACCCCCTTATACCTAGTAATTTAATTCAAACGAAGCACAAAATGGCGAATTCCCGTTTCGCTACCAGTTTGCGGCCCAGTTCGCGGCCCATGAAGCGCTTCTACCGTGAAAAGTCATTTTTTTTTTATTTTCCCCACGGGACCCTTTAATAACCCCAACAACATTCCTAGGGGGTCAAGAGGGGTATACCTTGCCCCCTTTCATTAAATTCCCCCTTCGTTTTTCACCTCTTCTTCTCTCTCGATCCTACCGAGAGATAAGATGGCGGCCGCTCCGGACTGTTTAGAATGTTGACAGACACCGGGGAGCCAATCAGCTTCGCATCGCAAAGTTCCGTTTCGCGAAAAGTAAGCGGACCGGAGCGCAGCCCGGAGCGCTGTTACAGATATATATCTTGTTTTGAACGTTAATTTCTCAAAATCCACTGGAGCACATATATTGAGACCTAGCAAAGGCATATCGGGCTAACAGTCCCTATAATTTTGCCAAGTTTCGTGCAAATCCATTCAGCCGTTCGAGCTAAAAGTGAGGCCAAAGGCCCTATGGAAATTAACATGGGAAAAACGTGTTTTGGGACCCCCCTTTTTTCTCGGCCCCCCCTTGACGAAACCCCCCCAAATTTTCAGGGGCTGCTCAGAAACAAAATGTGCCATTTTCCTGAAAATTTCAGCCGATTCCATCCACAAACGCCAAAGATATTAGACATAGAATTTTCAAAAGTTGCATAGACAAATAATCCTAACTATATATCGCCAGTAGGTAATATATATATATATATATATATATTACCTACTGGCGATAGCCAGTAGGTATATATAGTTAGAATTTTTTCTCTATGGGACTTCTGAAAATTCTATGTCTAATAACTTTCTGCTTAGCGCGAATATCTCCAAAAGTTGGTAATAGAAGGTAGCGATGTTAGGGACTGTTTCCAGTCGCTAACATCTTGGCACGCCACTTTGCATGTCATTAGTGATAAGTATCACTGACATGCAAAGCGGGGCCCAAGATGGTCGCTATCTCCTTTTAGCTGTCACTAACTGGTGTTAGCGACAGCTTGGTAATAGGGAGATAATTTTATCTCCACTTTCATGGCTTTTAAAGCCAAAAAAGCGGAGATAAACCCCCTTGATAATATGCCCCACGATTCCTTGGGGGTTTCAGCGACAGGGCTTGGTATTGTGTTACATGGTAATTTTTCCATAAACGTCAGAGGGTCGATGCAGGGGTTCTAGAAGAGGTGATAAACCATTTAAGCCTCATGAACAAGCGCATGGTCTTTTAAAGATTTGTGAAGTACTCGGGGCGGCGGTGTGTGTGTGCCCTCTTTCAGGAGCGGGCGGGGGGGCACTGCCTGCAACTTGCCAGGTCAGGTAGTGTTCAACACGTGCATCACCCTTTCTCTGCTTGCTATTGCGCTCCATGCTTCGGAAAGGTAAGAAAAACAACGTGCATTTGAGTTTGAAATGTCCGATCCTGCAGCAGCACACTTCCAAAGCCCACACATGACAATAACCCGATTCAAGGCCCCATTCACCCGTTTTTAAAAAAATAGATAACACTCCAACAAAGTAAGGTTATAAAACTTTATTAACTACTAACTTTAACGAACGGAACAAAAACTTAAAACATTTAAACATTTCTCAACACAAAAAGCAACAATGGTTAGAAGCTGTCTTTTGTGCGAATAGTCCCAAGGCAGCACAACGTGCAGAGTTCTGGACGGCACCCAGGTGATGTCGCCTGGGTGCCGCACTGGTTTAGGGATCCTACAATGCTGCTCCGAAAATTGGCGTGGGGCGTCCCGGGTGGGGCGGGGGGAGGCCTCGTCAGTAGCGGTCTGTTGTGCGAATAGTCCCAAGGCAGCACAACGTGCAGAGTTCTGGACGGCACCCAGGTGATGTCGCCTGGGTGCCGCACTGGTTTAGGGATCCTACAATGCAGTACAGAAAAACAGCGTGGGGCGTCCCGGGTGGTGCGGGGGGAGGCCTCGTCAGTAGCGGTCTGTGTCCAGTGTCACATGGCTGACACAACATGTACGTCAGGCACCCAGGTGATGTCCAGTAAACTGCCGCACTGGTTTTGGTATCCTACAATGCTGCTCCGAAAATTGGCGTGCGGCGGCCCGGGGGGGGGGCGTGGGGGAGCCGGCGTGAACGGGCCTCCCCAGGTGGCGGCCATCTAGCTGAGTTGCGCTCGCTCTTGCGGCCACAGCGTCTCGCTCACCATGTTGTTGAGTTGCTCCCACTCTTGCAGTGCAGCGATAGGCGGCTGCCACATGGCTCTTAAAATGGCGGACAGCTCCTCGGTTTTGGGCCTGGTCCACTGAAATGGCCCTGGGACACTTTGGAACTCGGACGCTTGCCTGCTAGGGCTTGGGCTCCATTCTCGAAAAGCGTCCCCTCAGCCGTGAAGATTGTATAAAAGTCTTGGGGGCCCCCGACTCCCGCAGGCTTCCGGTGGGGAGCGGCTGCCATGATTGCTCGCGGAATGACCACGACGGAGCCACGAGATGGTGGTGCTCTCATGCTGACGCCAGCTTCAGTCTGAATGATCCAGAAACAAGGTGGGGCTTTCATCGTTTGGGAAAAAAAAAATGTTCTAAACCAATGAAAAGTGTTATTTTTAGGTCATATGACCAAGCCTTCCATCTTTAGGAAACCAATAGTAAAATGAACCAATGAAAAGTTTTATAAACAAGTCACATGACCTATTATGCGGCATAGGGCTACAAAAAGCGTAGAAAATCCGTTGGCACGTGAGGCGGCGTCAGTAGCGGACCGATGTGCGAATAGGCCGAAGGCAGCACAACGGGCCGAGATCCGGATGGTACCGAGGTGGTGTCCAGCAAATTGCCGCACTGGTGTGGCCATCCTACAATGCTGCGCCGAAAGACGGCGTGTCCAGCTGAGTTGCGGTCACTGTTGCGGTACAGTGACTCGAACGCGCCGAGATCCGGATGGCACCGAGGTGGTGTCCAGCAAATTGCCGCACTGGTGTGGCCATCCTACAATGCTGCGCCGAAAGACGGCGTGTCCAGCTGAATTGCGGTCACTGTTGCGGTACAGTGACTCGAAAGCGCCGAGATCCGGATGGCACCGAGGTGGTGTCCAGCAAATTGCCGCACTGGTGTGGCCATCCTACAATGCTGCGCCGAAAGACGGCGTGTCCAGCTGAATTGCGGTCACTGTTGCGGTACAGTGACTCGAACGCGCCGAGATCCGGATGGCACCGAGGTGGTGTCCAGCAAATTGCCGCACTGGTGTGGCCATCCTACAATGCTGCGCCGAAAGACGGCGTGTCCAGCTGAGTTGCGGTCACTGTTGCGGTACAGTGAGTCGAACGCGCCGAGATCTGGATGGCCCCGATGTTGTGTCCAGCAAGTTGCCGCACTGGTGTGGCCATCCTACAATGCTGCGCCGAAAGTCGGCGTGGGGTGCCCCGTTGGCTTATGAGGTGATGTCAGTAGTGGACCGATGTGTGAATAGGTCGGAACCAGCACAAGGCACCAAGATCCGAATGGCAAGTCCTGGATGTTGAGTGCCTCAGTTGAGAGTTCTGAGCAGTGCTTGTAAGACAGTCTGAAGCTTATTTGCACCTGCTGCAGCTTCACTAGGTCCGGCGGAACTTTTTTCCTTTTCCTTTCTGCTTCTTTTCCTACAATGCGTTTCATCTGAAGACACGACCAGGTCCCTGAATGTGTGCAGGGGGACGCTATTGATTGAATGAAAATCGCGGCTTGACACAAAGCTGACTCAAGCGTTACTGTTGGTGCTATACAGACAAAAATTGGTTTTCAGTTTGTACATTCTTCAGGTTTTTTTTTTCCATCCAAGTCTGATTGAGAGTTTGTAGAAAAATGGCTTCAGATTTTCCACATACTACTCTTCAACATTCTTCCTAAATGTAACAATGTGAAACTCACTAGGAGAACGGCTGTTTCTGTTTCCTTTCAAAATGCTGCCACCAATATTTTCTGAATGGAAGACACCATCTTGTAGCATAAAGGGCCGAAAGGGGTTCTGGTCTGGCCGATGGTTGGTGGAGACATTTTGACTATATCTTGGACCTGCCCGGCCTCGCCCAAAATGGCGCCGGTATAAATGGGACTCGTAACTCCTTGCCCGCAAATGTATATCTAGAAAATGTTATTGTAAGTGGCCCTGTCGTATTTTAATTACAAAATGTACGTCCACCGATTCCGCAACTGTTAGACACCTTTGTTCTTGTCACCTAATGGCCCGCTCGTTACGTTCTTCTACAGTGTAAATGTCTCCTCATCATATACGATTTCAGTTTGCTCCGTGGCCGGCCCACGTGGTTATAGGCCCGTATTTGTATACTGACATTTTCACAATAAAGGTTTTTAAAACAAAACACGGTAGTAGTATTTACATTTGTTAAGTTTTTACTTTTAGTGACTGTTTTCGAATCAGTAAAAGGCAAGTGAAATAAAGCAGTCCAATTACATGACGGATAAAAGGTATAATATGTAGGAACGCAGTAAAGATAAATGGTCAAGGGCAGTTGTGTTTTTCATGTCTGCAACATAAAGTGATCGATAAGAATCTGATAATCAGGCGTATCAGCGACTAAGACAGCAGGCCGAATCTCTTTTACTCAACTGCTCCGTCATGGAAGGAAGAAACGCCCTTTTTCTCGAAAAAGGAATATATTTTACTTGCAAGACAGTTGTAAATTTTCCGGGAAAGTACATTAGCCTGGAATATTATAACATATGTTTGAAAAAAAAATATTGTTCGAAAATAATAAAAAGCATAATTTTTAGGTCATATGACCAAGCTTTTCATCATTAAATTAACAAAAGTAAAATGAATCAATGAAAAGTTTTATTAACAAGTCACATGACCTGTTATGCTTACGTTACGCGCTGCGCGCCGCGCCTCGGATCACTTCCGGGTGCGCTAACGCGGCGTGTCATAAAACGCATTACGCGACAACGTAGGTCAAGAATATAGTCTAAATGTCTCCACCAACCAGCGTTCGGAACACAACCCCTTTCAGCAGTCCAAAAAGTTCTGTTAAATGACAACAGAGGGGACAGGCAACAAGAACCATCAGTCAAAGAGGGGAGGGCAAGTTCTTCTCTTCCGGGTCATGTTGGGGCGCTACCGGAACTGATCGAATTGGTAGTCTACAGTGTTTCTGGATGTTTCAGACTAAAGCTGGCGTCAGCATGAGACCACTACCATCTCGTAGCTCCGTCGTGGCCATTCCACGAGCAATCATGGCAGCCGCTCCCCACCAGAAGCCTGCGGGAGTCGGAGGCCCCCAAGACTTTTGTAGAATCTTCACGGCTGAGGGGACGCTTTTCGAGAATGGGACCCAAGCCCTAGCAGACAAGCGTCCGAGTTCCAAGGTGTCCCAGGGTCATTTTAGTGGACCAGGCCCAAAACCGAAGAGCCGGCCGCCATTTTGAGAGTCCTGTGGCAGCCGCCTATCGCTGCACCGCAAGAGCGGGCGCATCTCAACTACATGGTGAGCGAGACGCTGTAGTCGCAAGAGCGGCCGGTAAACAGCTGAATGGCGGAAGAGGCACAGTGTAGCTAAAGCGGGCGGAATGGCAACTAAAACGATAAAGGGGCGCCCCACTACAGCTTGTCTTCAGGTCAAACGGATTGTGGGACAAGGTCCAGAATTGAAGAGTCATCAAAAGGCAAAAAGTTCCGCCGGACCCCGGGAGCCGGCCGCCTATGTCGGGGGCGATCTCAGGCTACACCAGTGCTATAAGACTTGGGGAGGGTGTCGGAGCCAAGCGTCTTCTCCGAGTCCATGGCCATCACACCGCCCCTCAGGGGCCTCCGTCAACCTGTTTAGGAAGGTAACATATCACATTGTTTTCTAATGCAGTCAGGTCCACAAACGACACTCACTTACTTTGAGAATAGTGAAGCTGCAGTAGGTGGAAATAAGCTTCAGACAGTGTTACAAGCGCTGCTCAGAACTCTGAACTATGGCACCCAACATCCAGAACTTATGCTATTTGAGAATGGCAGTGACATTGAAGCATCTCAGGGACCAAAACCATTAACGTACTTTCACGTATGAAAATCTTATTCGGGGAGGGGGCAGGAGCGAAGCGCCCCCTCCCAGTCAGCGCCACCACACCGTATGTTGAAAATCTGAAGCCATCGTTCTACAAAGTCAACCAAACTTGGATTGAAAAATCTAGAAAAATGTACAAACTGAAAACCAGTTTTGGTCTGCATAGCATCAGTAGCAACGCTTGAGTCAGCTTTGTGTCAAGCCGCCATTTTGATTCAACAAAGCACAGGCATTGAAAAAGGCTGAAATTCAGAACTCTAAACTATGGCACCCAACATCCAGGAGCTTGTCATCCGGATCTTGGAGCCTTGTGCTGTTTTCGATCTATTCACACATCGGTCCACTACTGACATCATCTTATAAACCAACGTTATGTAAATAGTTTTTTAATAAAATGTTTTACCCTGTTTCTTTGCTGGTGTGTTGTCTATATTTTTAATATTTGCATAGGGTTTGTCGTTATTTTGTGCGGGATGGGTGATGGAGCTGAGCTGTCTTGCAGCCCTCATGGTGTGGAGCTCAGTTCATCTCACTATTTTCGTATTTCTCATGAAGGGTTGTTCCTAATATTTCTATTTTAGCGAGGTCAAAAAGAGATCCAATTAGTGGCCTACTGATTTTGCTCGATTACTTTTATTTTTTTACACGATTTTTCACTATCTGCAAAGACTAAACAGAGTATTGCGACTTTGTGCTTGTTTGTAAATAGAGAATGATCCAAAGAGAACCAATTCTAAAACAGTAAATGCTTGGACAACAATCAATCAAATGGAGAGACAAGGAGGTACGACGGATTACAACGGGGGTAAAGGCCTGCGTTAACTACCCTTCAGTATCTGCAAAGAGAGAGTACTACTAAGACAAAAGAGGGGAGGGGGGGGGGTGCAGCGTTCAAAGCACATCAGCGTGCATAAATACGAAAATGTTTTTATCTATCACGTACTTGACATTTTAAAGCTTTTCATATTTGCTATCAAAAAACCAATGAAATTCACAGAAAAAACCATAGGTTATAGTGGATATATAGTTAGGAATTTGCATTTAGAAAACCTTGAAAATTCAATGAAAAAACAATTGGTTTTAGGCCATATATAGTTAGGAATTAGCATTTACAAAACCTTATTTTACTCGCATAAAACCATTGAAATTCCATATATAGTTAGAAGCGCTAACTATATATCGCGCACCCGCAATCCACTGCTGATGATGTCACATATTACATCATTCATGACATGGTCAGTGACATCACTGATGACATCACTGATGACATCTGAAATGACATCACTGATGACAACTCAAATGACATCACTGATGACATCTCAAATGACATCACTGATGACATCACTGATGACAACTCAAATGACATCACTGATGACATCTCATTTGTCATCACTGATCACATCACTTATGTGATAATACAATGAACCTCTTCAGACTCTAATATAACCTTACATACACTCAGTATAAACAGACACTCACAGACTGTCACTCATCCATGGAGTTACTCACACACCTAGTCAGTCATGCAAAGAATCAATCACACCTCCATTTCCTCAACTATAAAGTTATACACATCTTACTTATTCAAACATATAATAACACATATTTATTCTCTTATATAATCCCTGATACAAGCTCACAGTGATCGATACAGCCACTCACACATTCACTGGCTCTTATGTTCAGTTATTTATATATCTCAACTCTCACATGTATTGTGTTTTACATACGTACTTACTTGCACATGTAGCAATGAGAAATCCATTCACTCACCAACACACCCATGCATAGTCAACCGCCCATATAGCTGTTTCCACATGCACTCTTGAACTCATACTCCTAGTGAATCAACTGCTTACACATCTATGCACAGAGTCACGCACCTCCCAGCCACCCACACACACTCAGCCTCCCATTGAAATACTTGGGCAACCAATCAATAACCCATATGGCCACTCTTATAGCTACTGATCAACACATGCAGCAGCTTACACAACAACAAACATACTGATGCACAAATTAAGACAGTTTAGTCACTAACCCATGCACTCAGTGAGACACATTTAATCACTCACTCATACAGTCAGTCATGCACCTACTAAATTCTTCATCCAGACAGTTATACATCCACTCATTCTTCAATATGTGAAACATATTTAAACTTTACAGACACATACAATCACTGGATGTTGTGATCAGTGATGTCATCAGTGATGTCATTTCAGATGTCATCAGTGATGTCATCAGTGATGTCACTGACCATGTCATGAATGATGTAATATGTGACATCATCAGCAGTGGATTGCGGGTGCGCGATATATAGTTAGCGCTTCTAACTATATATGGAATTTCAATGGTTTTATGCGAGTAAAATAAGGTTTTGTAAATGCTAATTCCTAACTATATATGGCCTAAAACCAATGGTTTTTTCATTGAATTTTCAAGGTTTTCTAAATGCAAATTCCTAACTATATATCCACTATAACCTATGGTTTTTTCTGTGAATATATATATATATATATATATATATATATATATATATATATATATATATATATTCACTGAAAAAACCATAGGTTTCACACCAGTTATAGTTAGGAATTAGCATTTAAAAAACCTATTAAATTCACTGAAAAAAACATAGGTTTCACCCCAGTTATAGTTAGGTGGAAATTTTACTCGCATAAACCATTGAAATTCCCACGTTATAGTTAGTTGGACTCACTATAATTTGCGCGTGCAATGCACTGCTGATGACGTCACATATTACATCACTCATGACATGGTCAGTGACATCACTCATGACATCACTGATGACCTATGGTTTTTTCAGTGAATTTAATAGGTTTTTTATATGCTAATTCCTAACTATAACTGGTGTGAAACCTATGGTTTTTTCAGTGAATTTCATAGGTTTTTTAAATGCTAATTCCTAACTATATATAAGGCCCCAAACCTATGTTCAAAATTTGGTTAATAGCAAATGTCTATAGCTATGAAATATAATATTTTCGAAAATGTATGAATCCTATATTTTATTTGTATTTTAAACAATTTTTTTTATTTTTTATTTTTGACCCTGGAGCGCTCCCGGGGCGCGCCCCGGTGAGCACCCCGGAGAGCGTAGTTGTTTGAAGGGCCCCGGTGCGCGAACCGGGAAGCGTCCCGTTAGCGCCAATGTCGCGAACGAAAACATGATTGTGACGTATCGCGTAGCCGCGTCCGCTGTGGCAGGGTTTCCGTTCTCCCACAGAACTGTGCACAGAGATCTAGAACCTGGGTGAATTAGGGTGACCCAAAACTCACCTTAGTATCAGAAATCCCCTTACCGAGCTAGCTTCAGTGTCTGATTGGCCATAACAAACTCCCAACGACTTAGACAAACCAGAACATGAACTTAGGGTACCTCAGGTGTCGTGGAACACATGAACACTCTTTCGCATTATAATCATTTCAAACCACAACGGGGAGTAAAAGAACACACGTGCAAGTTTGAAATATTTATTTATCAATGCAAGGTTCTCAAACGCAGTATCTTATATAATACCAACATACATATTATAAAAATCAGAGTTATCAGCATAGTCACTAGTCCATAGTAAGCGAACGGTGATAGCATATTATAATGCAAAAATCTATAGAAATCTGTATCACCTATATTTCGCGCACCCTATTTAGCATACTATATTATATCTAAGAAGGTCTCATTTGGGTTTTAGCAGGGCGGGCCCATACCTCTAAATGTCAGCAGAAGAAGATCACATCATCAGCTACCAACTCTCTGCATGCGAAGCACCATCAAGTGTGTTTTTGCATTCTCAGTAACTCTATCTTAAACCCGCGTAGAGCCGAATGTTGGCAGCAACATTATTTGTGTTATGTCTAATGTGGTGCGAGGATCAGGCCTCCCAGCAACCTTGTGTTAGGTTATTCTTAGAGGCTATAGTTCTCAGTGTGCAGACAGTGTACCAAGTGTACCAAGAACGACTGATATCAGAGCAATAACATATTATTCTCAAATAAATCACATCTTTCGTCTAGGTTGAAAGCTACAATAATAATTATGTGCCGTGTGCAAACTGAAGCCGAAGGAAAATATGTCGTTTAAACATTTAATAAACTCATGCTAACTTAACACAATATATAGAAAAGCATTAACTATATGACACCCCCAATGATCCGAGGACGGCCAAGAAACAAGCCAATAATATAATAAAGGCATAACATGAAAGCAGAGTTCAATAATATTGAGCCAAGCTAAATGTATGTAAATGTTAATAAAAATTATCAATACAAAAATATGTATGAATGCCTATAGTGGCCAAACAAAAATGTAAAAAATCTCGAACTTGAGGCCTAATATAAAATCACAGGCCTAGAACATATGAAGTAGATTGTCCGTAAGAAAAAATGGCACCATTCAGAATTACTAAAAAGTCACGTGCCAGTATAGTGAAAGTCTCCAAAGCCACTCATGGGTGGATAGAATATGCAAAATAGGTAGCCACAGCTTCCAACATGAAATCACTGTCATCATCCGAAAACAGTTCAGCCATCCAATTAAGCAATGGTAAAGAACATACGTGCTCCTCCAACACCGGACCCTTTAGCAACTTCAGAGGACAACTCAGTGGGTTCTCAAGAACGCTATGTGCCAGAAACTCATGCGCCGCTGCGGGGATGTCCCACTGACCCATTAGTCCATGCATCGCTGCCAAGGCCATAATCCTTTCGCCAGAACAAACCAACTTGTGAGCAACTATGGGGCCCATCAGGTGATTAAAATCGACTTCAGGAGATAACGGCAAGCAGAGACACAAATCAATGGCCCAGTCAAAATCGCAGCTCAGGCAATGAAACACAGGCTGGACACATGTGAAATAGGAAAATCGAAACGATAATCCAAATGCCGTGCTTAAGGTCGCAAGCGGCAGGGTGCTATAGTAATCAAGCATCCGGTTGTGAAACAGTGTCAGAAGGGGCTGAGCGGCTTCTTGCGCAGGACGGGCATCCATGTTTTAGGAAGCAGAATAATATCAAAACGCCTGCAGGTAAAGCTAGCAAAACAGGGGATCCGCCAAACAAGCTCGAAAATATTGAATGGAAGAAAGCGGGGATAACACCAAAAATCTTTTCAAATGTAGTCACGAGACCACTTCTGACCAATTTAAAAAAACGAGCTAACCCAGACGTGGAGGAGGCATTAAAGATTTGATGAACTGATTTGCAGAAATGAAACGGCAAGTCAGTATTTAAAAGTGCCTGCACCTCTGTGCGTGTGTTAGCTATGTGAAGGACGTAAGTTTCACGGGCCGAGCTCAGGGCCACTTCTTTTTGAGACAAAAGAGCCCTTATTCAGCTCATACCATTGAACTCCGCTTTCAAGGTTGTGATGCGCGGCCAGATGTAAACATCTGAATTCCCATGCGTGGGTGGATATAACACGTTCTTGCAACACACCACACGTTCTGATACAGTAACCACATAGGCGATACCGACCATTAACCCACAACACTCCTCGTTATTCAAAAGTTAATAACTACCGTTTGTCAATAAAGTAAATGTGGGAACTATTGCAGGAACCGGTGTGCCTTTTAAAACACAGGCTAAATTAGGCCGGTCCTGATTACAAGAACCATGCAACTGGATGTGTCTGTATATCAGCGAACAGTCAGGCGACTGTGTGAATTCTTCACCATTCACATTCACTTCCTTTCCATCCTTCAGGCATCTGTACGTGTATGGTAGAGACCTTGCCTCATGTAGGAAAGTACTGCCTAGTGGTTCATATCGCCCTATTGCAATATATTGCATACAATTAGTAAATTTATATAAAGCAAAAGGTAAAGTAATAACACCATGGATAAGCCATGTAGCAGCAGCTGCCTCAGCTACAGAAAAGGGCAAAGATTCTAACTTTTCAATGTGCAACATAGAAAATGATGCATCACGCATGGAAAGCATGCGCTGCTTGTCAGTCAAATTAAACGGGGCAAATAGGGATGACACGTTCATGTAACTCCAAGGAACGCGACCAGCTTTCAGAGTCTGTAGTGTCCATGCAAACTGCATCACAGAACGCAATTGATTTTGTCCATGGTACAATACAGATACTTCATCATTTACAATGTCAACCACAGAAGAGACAATATTGTTCAACGTGTAAATTCGGGAAGAAAGCATGTTAATACTGTTATCGACAACTGCAAGCACTTTTTCCAAATTTGCTTGGTCAATCGCCCTTAGGCGTTTAGCAGCCTCAATTTGTGAATATTTCCAAAGTTCATTGTAAACCGCATAAATCCACCGTTTAGACCTACCATTAGCCAGGCCTTTTATTAAATCATTTAAATCCACATTATCATTCAAATGAGACAGATGTAGTTTAACTGCTGCTAACGTGGAATGTTGTAACCAATTCTGACACAATTTCCCCACAGAGTAAGTAGTGACAGTATAATCAGTTTCAAAACGTGGATCAGGTCTGACTTGTGTGAACCCTTCAGCCAAACCCAAAAAACGACGTTGGCAAGAATCAGCACTTCTTTGCCACATCAGCCAACCCTTTGGATCCAAACTGGATATATTAAAGGACGAATTGTGAAATAGAGCTTGTAACTCACGAATGGACAAGTCAGTATAATTACCCCATCCAGAATATTCTTCCAAATCGGGGATAATTGGTGTATTTAATTTTTTAGAAGTAGCCAATCCAAAGCATGTTGTTTGGAAAATGGATGAATTTAGAAACAACATGTGATTCGGGATGAGACATGCACGGTGCAAAGCCTCAGTGCCTTGTACCTGCCAATCTTTGATACCCCAAACCGATTTAAGGTCAATTGTTCCTTTCCAAAACTCGTAGCCATCTACAGCTAATCTGTCTAGAAAGGACTTCGAATACAGCATTTTTGTATCGGTAAGTCTAACTTTGGACATGGACATTTGTGTCATTTTGAATTAAAATGACTCAGGATTTGATTGAGTAAAATCTGTAAAATAAGAATATTTTTTCAGAAATGTACTGGAGCTGCCTTCCAATGGAGCAGGGCAATGTTCCCACTGTGTGTAATTTACTGCAACCCTCCTGGAATTTGTCTTATGTAAAAAATTATTACCATAATGTTGAAAACAAAACAAATCACCATAATTAATAGAATCTAAATATAAATCCTCAGCATCAAAGGCAGCATAGTATTTCAAATCAGAGAATAATGCTTCTACGGCCTGAATATCCCAATCATCAGAACGTATATTTTGTTTAATCACATCCCCCATGTTTACTCTAAGTACATTCGGAACATTAATCACTTCAGTGGGCCCATGTATTTGAAATCTAACCGCATCCCACACAATCTCATCAAGGACAGGCCAAGCAGTAATGTTGACTGTATTCAAGTTTCGTTTCAGTCTGTGTGCTGAATGTGAAGCGGAAAGAGGGGCCAATGTTCCATTAAGGTACCGAATTCCTGTTCTTTCTTTAACATAGTGACCATCGATCAGGCGGAAAAAATAAAACACAAAACCAATTGACATAAAAAGGTAAAATGAAAATAGAATCAACCAAATGTATGGCCAAGGGGGAATTAAAAAATGTTTTTTAAATAAGGTGGCATATTTTGCAATAGTTGAGGGTTTCCTTGAAAGTTCCGAAACAGAGTCAAAAGAGAATCTTGACTGGTAGGCCAAACGAGTCTGCAAATCTGGCATAGATAAGTCAGCAGGATAGGTGTAGTTCAGCTCATTAATGTTAGTAACAGGAATAGTATTTAATAAAGGACTGGATATGGCAGGCATCTCAAGGGACACCTCCTGTTCTGCACCAGAAGTAATAGCCAGCACAGAATGCCTCACCATGGAAGGACAGGATATAGCCGGTGTCATGCTATGAAGAATCGGCCACCCTGTGTGTCTTGACATTGTCAATAGAGATACATCTGTTTTCCTTATGACCTGGAAGTGGTGGTAATATGACTGTTCTCGTGCCCTTCACTCCAAGAACTCGAACCGGTGCACAATATTAGGGACCAAACTCTTTATTGTTATCGATCTTCTCTCGAACCAGTTCTCCAACTTGGGGTAGCAAGCCAACTACCGGGATCTGAAACGCATCATCCGATGTGGAGGGCAAATGTTCCTTTGCTAGACTGTCTCTGGTCTTTTGAAGATCCTGTAAAACATTGCAATGTTCATCTACGTCAAAGGCCGTGGCCTGGGCCTTGCAGTCTAGACCGTCGAGGTCAGGGACGTACATCTTGATACCAACGAGCATTTCGTATGGGGTCCGCCCACCCAGAGACCTTCTAGGGAGATTATTAAGCGCACGCTGCACGCCATTGAGGTGGGCTAACCAGTTTCTGCCAGTGCCTATAACTCGAGCTGTCAAAGATTGCTTTAAGTCACGGTTCATTCGTTCAACTACACTATTTCCCTCGGGTCTGTACGGAGACAAAAACTTGACTTGGACCCCCAACGAAACCATAGCATCCTTATACGCCTTAGAAGCGAAAGCCGGACCCTGGTCCGAATGGAAGGTACCACAGGCAAAAATCCCTACAAAGACTCGCAAATCCTTAATGACAGTCCGTGAATCAGCGCTCCAATGAGGCCAAACCCACACAAAGCGTGTGCATGAATCAACTGCTACTAAGATGTACTTATACGCAGTATCAGAAGAAAAAGGACCGCAGTGATCTAAATAAACGCACCCCAGTGGTTTATTAGAAATGTACAACTGTGTCTGAGGCGGACGCGCAGCAGTTGAAGGTTTAATCTGCTGGCAAATGTCACATTGAAGGACATAATCGCGCATCTGTTTGTACAGTCCCCGCCACCAGAACCTCTGTTGTAGCTGAGTTACAGTGACCGAGACGCCCGCATGCGCAGACGCCACACCTTCATGAGCCGCTGTAATCAAAGAAGCCCTGCGATCCGAGTTGGGAATTAAATGTTCGCCAACTTCAGGAATTTTCACATAAGGAACCTTATCGGGACTTAAGTGGTATGTGTATTTAGAAGGGAACCCCGCAGGATATTTACTTCCCTTCTCAGTAGCAGCAACCGCTGCCAAGATGTCATCATCTATCTTACTTTTGGACCTCGTGACTGCTGCAACTAAGTATTTTGATACTGCTGACTTCGCTGCTTCATCAGCAAGCGAATTTCCGACAGCATGGACCCCCACAGGCTGATGGCCAAGAGTATGAATTACAAACATGAGTGGCAACTTCTCCTTGAGTTCTGCCACTCGGACCCAGATCATTTTATGTTTTATAGTGCTACCTTTGGAATCACGAAATTCATTCTGAATCCAAAAGAACAAGTTCTCATTGTAAGACTGGACACAGTAGTAAGAGTCACTTACGACCAAAGTCGTCACACTCGGATCTGCGTACTCCAATGCAAGCATCAGAGCACGAAGCTCAGCCAATTGCGCGGTGCAGTCCCCAAGTTTCTGCCTGTGCACAACACTGGACTTGAACTCATCGTTCACCATGGCACTGACCACAATGGTGCATGCCAAAACGTAGGCATGTTTGGCGCCATGCCCAACCTGCGCCAAACCATCAGTGTAAATGATGCAATGGAAATCCTCCAACGGCCGCATTGCTAAAGAAGCAGGATGAATAAACTCATACTGTAAGAACTCCTGCAACCATAAAGTGGCGTCAAAAATAAACGTGACATCCTGGGATGACAAGGATGCAGACCATTGAATCCACCGAGGGTGCAAAGCTTTAGAATTTGGTACACTGGCTTTCGTAACTGCCTCCAAGGCAGGACACGGGGTAACAACCAACATGCGTTTTCCCTGTGACAGGGCACGTTCCTTGAGAATTGCCATTTGCACAGCCGTCAAAACTTTCTCCACAGTGGAAAATCGCAATTCAGCCGAAGTGTACAAGTGTGACTTGTAAGCCATAGGTACTGTATCTCCTTCATTAAAAGTTAGGTACGTGAAACCTTACGTCCCCGGGACAATTCTTATCAACAGGTTGGTCTGGTTATCACGAGTCTGTAAGTATTCAGAAGCGAGCAAATCAGCTTGCAATGACTGCAGAATAGCTGAATGCTCAGGCAGCCAGCATGATTTGGAAAAAGATGGTTGTATCAAAGCATACAAAGGCTTGATACGCTGGGCTTATTCCGGAATGTATGTCCTCCTGAAATTCAAAAAGCCCAGTAAAGATTGTAATTTTTTCAGTGTTGTCGGAGAACGCAACTGTGCGCACTTCTCCAGGAAGTGAGGAGCCAAGCCTTTTCCTTCATTAGTTAGTTCATAGCCTAGAAACAACACTGTGTATTCTGCAATGTGCGACTTTGCAAAATTAAACTTGTAACCCATGTCTGCAAAGTTACAAATAATACTGTTCACTCGACACAGATGCTTCCAAAGCTCGTCGTCTGTGAGATAGATATCATCCACATAGGAACAAGCATCAGGGTCGATCCTCTTGAACAGAGAGACAATGCGTGCGGAAAATACGCCAGGACTATTGTTATAGCCCATTGGGAGACGCCGAAACATTTTTTGGACCCCGCCGCATGTGAAAGAAGTCCATTGGGAACTTAGACTGTCCAATGAATGGGCATAAAAACCATTGGAAATGTCAAGCGTGGTTTTGAACCGCTTACGCACAAGACTATTTACAAGGGCAGAGCCGTGAGTATTCTGTACTGCACAGTTACGGCAATGCGAGTTTAAATGCCGGTAATCCAAAACCAAACGGTAAGAGCAGTCCGGTTTGTTTACTGTAAAAAGGGGGTTATTCATCGGTGACACACACGTTTCAATTACACCTTGATATTCCAATTGTTCAAGGATCGCTGCGACTGAAGCTTTGGCTTCACGTCGTATGGGATATTGAGGTTGAGGCTGCGGCTGAGACCGCAAAGGAATCTCGTGTTTTGGGGACAATTTATCCCAGCCACACTGATTACGGTACACAGCCGGTGCAAGCACCAGAGCCCACTCTTCTGCAAAGTGCCCCGCCTCCACTCTTGAAACAGTGTTCGCGAAACTGGGGAGGATTACCTCCTCCCCTCTCGGAGCGGCGAGCACAAAAGGTGGGGGCCAGTCAGCCTCCGAAAGCAAGATGTCATACGTAGACGAAAGATTTTCCCAAAACACCTCTTTTATGGTACGCTGTATGTCACCTTCAATTAACAGGACAATTTCAAAAAGTCTATTATGGGGAGCAACTCTTGTATCTGCTGTTTCAATCACAACATAAGTGTCAGTCACTGTCACCTTCAGTAGTGGACGGAGGGCCTCTCTCACTATGGTAATCTCCGCCGCGCTGTCCAGCAAGGTCAGAGCCCAAGTCAGATTCCGAAGCCTCGTTCTCACAATCTGGGGCATATCGATGAGCTGTCAAGGCTGCGACTTTCTTCTTGGCAAACTGCGGTCTCTGAGGCGTAGAGCCCTCCTGTTTGTCTGCACCGTTGAGCGGGCGGGGCTGACCACGTCCTTGCTGGCCACCCCGGCCCCTGCCGCCCCCTCCACCACCGGTTGACGGAGCCGATGAGTCCTGAAAGGAACGAGGAGAGCGTTGGTCAGAAGCCTGAAAACGTTCAGGCGATTTAATCATCGCGCAGTCGCGCAAATCATAAACTCGTTCCGACTGCGCAGGCAACGGAGACGCAGGGCGCGAAACCTGTGTTTGTTGTTGTTGTTGTTGCTTACCCTGATTCTGTTTTTTAGGCCAATTTTGTTTTTTGGACTTGGGCTGAGCATTCGCCTCCGAAGACTGTCCCTGGGGCTGCTTTTTCTCCTTATCAGAAAAAGTCTTAAGACCCTTGGCATTGCGGCCAACCATTTTATAACCGCCACAATTATCCTTGCTAACTGACGGGGTTTGTCCGCGTCGGGAATCAACGCCAAGGCGTTAGCCACCTGGAAGTTCACTGCATCCCCCTTGACATTCGCAAGGATCAGATCGCAAACCACTTCAAAGGAGCCACACAGGCGCATACCCAACTCAACCGCTGACTCCGGTCCGTGATCATCTTGAACACGTTTAAGGACCGCAGACAGGTTGGACGTAGACGGGGAGCCAAAGCACCTCGAATAGACCGCTGCAAAAGTCTTACCCCATGTTTTACAGTCAACAAGCTCAGGGGCCAAATCTTTCGGCAAACTAAGCGTAAGAATCCGGTGTTTCTCACCAGGATTCGTATTAGGAAACACAGCCTCCAGCTGGTCGAATTTCTCGGCAAGCCAGAAAGGAAAGTCATCCCTATCCTGGGGCTTCTTGCCCATTACGGAATTCACCATGACAGGACTGATTTTCAAACCAGCCTGACCTGCTTGAAGCTGCGCACCCCTAGGGGCTGCGCCTTGAACATTACGACTCGTGTAATGAACAAGTGCCCTAATCACTTCAACCGCGACCTCGTGAAGACGCCGCAGGTCACCCACGTTACAAGTGGCGCGATTAGGGTGAGGAGTAAATCCAGCCAAAGCGGGCCATGGTGTGCCCGGAATGGACAAAGGACCTAACCTCGAAGCAGTTAAAGGGTGTGGTAGGGCGCCACCAAACCAAACTCCATGCTGCCAAACATCAATAGGTACTTCCTGTGCTCTGTACGGAGCATATGCAGCAGGTACAGCTGACAGAGTGTATGAGTGGAACACACCAGAATTCGCGTCCACTGGCGGAAATGTCACCCACGAATAAAACAGTTTGTAAGGGTAAGCATGTTCCGCACTCACCACAAGAACCACAGCCAAGCCTTCCAAAGGGACATCATAAGCCCGTAAATGGTCCCGCACCGCAATGCGACTATGCAGCGGGATGTCCACGGCTTGTGCCATGACTGCACAGGAACGTGAAAAAACAAAGATTACTTTGTAGCACAACTGGGTAGTAATTCAAGGAAACCGTTTTTAGATAGATTCAAGCTTGAAAAGACCTATTTCAAAAATAGGTAGGTTTTTCCGACACCGCCGTTTTCCGGAAACGGGAATGAAGGGGTTAAGGTTTGAATGATATACTACTCGAGTGTCATGATATAAGGCCAACAACCGTTGGGCGCAATGTAGCAGGGTTTCCGTTCTCCCACAGAACTGTGCACAGAGATCTAGAACCTGGGTGAATTAGGGTGACCCAAAACTCACCTTAGTATCAGAAATCCCCTTACCGAGCTAGCTACAGTGTCTGATTGGTCATAACAAACTCCCAATGACTTAGACAAACCAGAACATGAACTTAGGGTACCTCAGGTATCGTGGAACACATGAAGACTCTTTCGCTCTATAATCATTTCAAACCACAACGGGGAGTAAAAGAACACACGTGCAAGTTTGAAATATTTATTTATCAATGCAAGGTTCTCAAACGCAGTATCTTATATAATACCAACATACATATTATAAAAATCAGAGTTATCAGCATAGTCACCAGTCCATAGTAAGCGAACAGTGATAGCATATTATAATGCAAAAATCTATAGAAATCTGTATCACCTATATTTCGCGCACCCTATTTAGCATACTATATTATATCTAAGAAGGTCTCATTTGGGTTTTAGCAGGGCGGGCCCATACCTCTAAATGTCAGAAGAAGAAGATCACATCATCAGCTACCAACTCTCTGCATGCGAAGCACCATCAAGTGTGTTTTTGCATTCTCAGTAACTCTATCTTAAACCCGCGTAGAGCCCAATGTTGGCAGCAACATTATTTGTGTTATGTCTAATGTGGTGCGAGGATCAGGCCTCCCAGCAACCTTGTGTTAGGTTATTCTTAGAGGCTATAGTTCTCAGTGTGCAGACAGTGTACCAAGTGTACCAAGCACGACTGATATCGGAGCAATAACATATTATTCTCAAATAAATCACATCTTTCGTCTAGGTTGAAAGCTACAATAATAATTATGTGCATGTGCAAACTGAAGCCGAAGGAAAATATGTTGTTTAAACATTTAATAAACTCATGCTAACTTAACACAATATATAGAAAACTATTAACTATATGACACCGCGTGATGCGCACGGCGTAAGCGCACCCGGAAGCACTTGAGCGAATACGATCGCGCAACGTAAACTTCTGACGCGCTTACGCGACGCGTAAGCGCGCCGGTCATGTGACCTGAAAATAACACTTTTAATTGGTGCAGAATAGTTTTACTTTCATAATGATGAAATCCCTGGTCTTGTGACCTGAAAATAACACTTCTCATTGGTTCAGGCCTTTTTTTTCCAAATGATGAAAGACCCCACCTTTTTTCCTTATTCTGACTTTGTCCTTTGACTGAGGAAGACCTGTTTCAGTAATAGAGAGAGAACTATTTTGTACTTTCTAATGGCTACTGTAGCTGCAACAGCTGGAGCATCTGCACTACCCCCACCACCACCACAACCACCAAGAGGACCACCACAACAGTACATTGGTGGCCAAGAAGAGGAGGAGGAGGAAGAGGAAGAGGAGGATGGGAGAAGATGGCTGCCTGAACAAAATACCCCATACAAGCCCAAGTCACACGTTGTATGGGAGTTTTTTTCACTCCGACAGGGCAAGAAAAAAGTGAATGCGGCCAAGGTAACTTGCCTAATCTGTAAGGAACAACTCTCAAGGGGCAACAAAACAAAAAGTATACCTTTGGTAACAATACCATGATTCGACATATGATCCGTAAGCACCCTAACAACTATTCTCGTGCAGAGCTCAGGGAACTGGCCAGTAACCTCCCCCAGTCTTCAAGGACCACCTCCCAAAGAAACAAACCCACTTCATCGGGACCAGAAACATCAGAGATGATGCCTTGTATTCAACAACGATTTGCTGATTTTAAAATCACATGTACTGAATGTGGCAAGCTTATCGCCTATGGTGAAAAGAGCGTAAAGCTCATCGTCCTTGCAGGTGACAATCACAAGTGCCCCAAAAAGAAGTAATTTTTTCAGTTTTTTGTTTTTTGCTCCAGTTGAGCCAGTTTCAATTCCCTTTTTTTGTTTCTCCCCCTAAAAAAAATACAAAAAAAATATAAAACTGTTTTGAAAAGCGAAAAAATGTAAAAAATGTTAAAAAAACATTAAAAAGATATAAAAAAACAAAAAGAAGAAAAAAACAGTTCTTTTTAGAACTACCTCCAATTTATAAAAAAAAAGGCTTCATTTTTAAAAGCTTCTTTTTTCCTCATGAAACGCTCCCCGTTCCGCTTCTCGGTGTGCGTACCGGGCGCTCCCCCACGCAAAACGATACATTTTTTTTTTTTTGCCCTGCTGGGCCCTTTTATAGCCCTCACATCAAACCTAGGGGGTCAGGGGGGGTCTACCCTGCCCCCTTATGGTCATTTCCCCCTTTGTTTTGGCCACCTCTTGTGTCTCGATCGTACCGAGACACAAGATGGCGGCCGCTCCGGACTGTTTCGAATGTTTACAGACACCCGAGAGCCAATCAGCTTTCCGTGCGCAAGTCGCGGGTCGCGCCCAGGGCACACCCCGGTGCGCGTACCGGGGCGCTGCCATAGATGTATATATTTTTTTGAACCTAAATTACTCAAAATCCACTGGAGCACATATCTTGAGACATAGCAAAGGCACATCGGGCTACTAGTCCCTACAATTTTGCCAAGTTTGGTGGAAATCCATTCAGCCGTTCGGGTAGTGAGTAGTAGAGGGTGAGTAGTAGAGCGTGAGTAGTAGTGAGGGTGTGGTAGAGAGTAGTAGAGAATGAGTAGTAGAGTGTGTAGTAGAGAGTAGTAGAGAGTGAGAGAGTGAGTCGTAAAGAGTAGTAGAGAGTGAGTAGTAGAGAATGAGAAGTAGAGAGTAGTAGAGAGTGAGTAGCAGAGAGATAGTAGTAGAGAGTAGTAGAGTGTGAGTAGTAGAGAGTAGTAGAGAGAGTAGTAGAGAGTGAGTAGTAGAGAGTAGCAGAGAGTGAGTAGTGAGTAGTAGAGAAAGAGTAGTAGAGGGTGAGTAGTAGAGACTAATAGAGAATGAGTAGTAGAGAGTGAGTAGTAGAGTGAGAGTAGTAGAGAGTGAGTAGTAGAGAGTAAGTAGTACAGAGCAGTAGAGAGTGAGTAGTAGAGAGTGAGTAGGAGAGAGAGTAGTAGAGAGAGAGCAGTTGAGAGTGATAGAGTAGTAGAGAGTGAGTAGTAGAGAGTAGTGGAATATTAGAGAGTGAGTAGTAGAGAATAGTAGAGAGTGAGTAGTAGAGTCAGTAGTAGAGAGAGAGTATTGGAGTAAGTAGTAGAGAGTAGTTGAGAGTGTATAGTAGAAAGCAACTAGTAGACAGTGTGTATTAGAGAGTGAGTAGTAGCGAGGAATAGAGAGTGAAAAGTTGAGAGAGTGAGTAGTAGAGAGTCATAGAGAGTGAGTAGTAGAGAGTGAGTAGTGGAGAGTGAGCAGTAGAGAGTAGTAGATAGTGAGTAGTAGCGATAGTAGTAGAGAGTAGTAGAGTAGTAGAGAGTGAGTAGTAGAGAGTGAGTAGTAGAGAGTATGTAGTAGAGAGAGTGGTAGAGAGTAGTAGAGTAGTAGAGAGTGAGTAGTAGAGAGTAGTAGAGAGTGAGTATTAGAGAATGAGTAGTGGACAGTAGTAGGTGAGTAGTAGAGAATAGGAGAGTGAGTAGTAGAGAGTGAGTAGTAGAGAGAGAGTAGAAGAGAGTAGTAGAGAGTGAGTAGTAGAGTAGTAAAGAGTGAGTGGCAGAGAGTAGTGGAGTGTAGTAGAGAGAGTAGTAGAGAGTAGTAGAGAGTGAGTAGTAGAGAATTGGAGAGTGAGTAGTAGAGAGTGAGTATTAGAGAGAGAGTCGTGACTTTGGACTTGAGCATGCCCCCTTCCCCTAGGAAATCAGTAAAAAACCTGGGGCTTAGATGGGATTCTAGCCTCTCCTTCCAAAATCAAGTCCAGACGGCGACTGCTGCATGCCCCTCAAAAATTAGGTTGATTAAAAAATTCATTAATTTCCTTCCTAATAATACCAGGAAAACCATTGTCCAGGCATTAATAACCTCCCATTTGGATTATGCCAACAGTCTGTACCTTGGACTTGCTTTTGGCCTTTGCCACCGGTTACAGACAGTCCAGAATGCTGCAGTCCGGCTTGTCTGTGGCATCTCCCTTCGTGAGCACATCTCTCCCCATCTACGAAGGCTTCATTGGTTGCCAGTTCAAAAAAGGGCAGATTTCAAAGCACTCACCTTGGCACATTGTGCAATCAAGGGAAAGGGCTCCGCATATCTCTCTTCCTGTCTCCACCCTTACAGCAATGCGAGACACCTTCGATCCAGCTCAAAAAATTTGCTGTGTACCCCCAGATTTAAAAAAGCACGTTCTGGGGGAAAAACCTTTCAGGCTTGTGCCTCCTATCAATGGAATAAACTCCCCAACTCCATTAGGTTGATCCAGGAGGAGTTGCCTTTTCGTAAGGCACTGAAAACATTCCTCTTTTTTAAAATTTCTCATGAGTGAGATCCAGCATACACACAGAAGCGCCGGGACACCCCGTTGGGGTAGCTGTGCGCTATACAAAACACACTAAATAAATAAAATAAATAAATAGTAGAGAGTAGTAAAGAGTGAGTAGTAGAGTAGTAAAGAGTGAGTGGCAGAGAGTAGTAGAGAGTAGTAGAGAGTGAGTAGTAGAGAGTGAGTAGTAGAGAGTAGTAGTACAGAGTGAGAAGTAGGGAGTGAGTGGTAGAGAGTAGTAGCAAGTGAGTAGTATAGAGTGAGTAGTAGAGAGAGAGTAGTAGAAAGTTAGTAGTAGAGAGTGAATAGTATGGAGTAGTAGAGAGTGAGTAGTAGAGAGTAGTAGAAGAGAGGGAGTAGTAGAGAGTAGTAGAGAAGTAGAGAGAGAGTGAGTAGTAGAGAGTAGTAGAGAGTGAGTAGTAGAGAGTAGTAGAGAGTGAGTAGTAGAGAGTAGTAGTAGAGAGTGAGTAGTAGAGAGTGAGTAGCAGAGAGTAGTAGCAAGTGAGTAGTAGAGAGTGAGTAGTAGAGAGAGTAGTAGAGAGAGAGTAGCAGAGATTGAATAGTAGAGAGTGACTAGTAGAGAGTAGTAGAGAGTGAGTAGTAGAGAGATAGTAGTAGAGAAGGAGTAGTAGAGAGTGAGTAGTGAAGAGCAGTAGAGTAGTAGAGAGTGAGTAGTAGAGAGTAGTAAAGAGGGAGAAGTAGAGAGTACTAGAGTAGTAGAAAGTGAGTAGTAGAGAGTAGTAGAGAATGAGTAGTACAGAGTAGTAGTAGAGAGTGAGTAGTAGAGTGAGTAGTAGAGAGTGAGTAGCAGAGAGTAGTAGCAAGTGAGTAGTAGAGAGTGAGTAGTAGAGAGAGAGAGATTAATAGAGAGAGAGTAGTAGAGAGTAAATAGTAGCAAGTGAATAGTAGAGAGTAGTAGAGAGTGAATAGTAGCAAGTGAATAGTAGAGAGTAGTAGAGAGTGAGTAGAAGAGAGATAGAAGTAGTGAGTAGTAGAAGAGAGGGAGTAGTAGAGAGTAGTAGAGAGGTAAAGAGTGAGTAGTAGAGAGTGAGTAGTAGAGGGTGAGTAGTATAGAGTAGTAGAGTAGTAGAGAGTGAGTAGTGGAGAGTAGTAGAGAGTGAGTAGTGGAGAGAGAATAGTAGAGAGTAGTAGAGTGAGTAGTAGAGTAGTAGAGTAGTCAGTCAGTGCAAGTTAGTGTCAGTCAGTGTCAGTCAGTCAGTGTCAGTCAGTCAGTGTAGTCAGTCAGTGTCAGTCAGTCAGACAGTCAGTGTCAGTCAATCAGTGTAAGTCATTGTCAGTCAATCAGTGTCAGTCAGTGTCAGTCAGTCAGTGTCAGTCAATCAGTGTCAGCCAGTTAGTCAGTGTCAGTCAATCAGTCTCAGTCAGTGTCAATCAGTCAGTGTCAGTTAGTCAGTGTCAGTCAGTCAGTGTCAGCTAGAGCAGCTCTGCTGATCTGATTCTCTGGCTCTAAAGCAGCTCTCCTGACTTGATTCTCTCCCTCTACAGCAGGTATGCTGACCTAGTTTCTCTGGCTCTACAGCAGGTCTGCTGGCCTGGTTCCCTGGCTCTAGAGCAGCTCTGTTGACCTAGTTCTTAGGATATGGAGCAGCTCTGCTGATCTGGTTCTCTGGCTCTACAACAGCTCTACTGACCTGCTTTCTCTGGCCCTGGAGCAGCTCTGTTGACCTGGTTCTATGGCTCTAAAACAGTTCTGCTGACATGGTTCTCTGGCTCTAGAGCAGCCCTGCTGACCTTGTTCTCTCCCTCTAATGCAGATCTACTGACCTGGTTTCTCTGGCTCTACAGCACTCTGCTGACCGGGTTCTCTGGCTCTAGAGCAACTCTGCTGACCTGGTTCTAAGGCTCTAGAGCAGCTCTTCTGCCCTGGTTCTCTGACTCTAAAGCTGCTCTGCTGACCTGGTTCTATGGCTCTAAAGCAGCTCTGCTGAATTGGTTCTCTGGCTCTAGAGCAGCTCTGCTGACCTGGTTCTCTGGCTCTAAAGCAGCTCTGCTGGCCCGGTTCTCTGGCTCTAAAACAGCTCTGCTGACTTGGTTCTCTCTCTCTAAAGCAGCTCTGCTAACCTAGTTCTTAGTCTCTAAAGCAGCTCTGCTGAGCTGGATCTCTGGCTCTACAACAGCTCTGCTGACCAGGTTCTCTGACTCTACAACAGCACTGCTGACCTGGTTCTCTGGCTCTATAGCAGCTCCGCTAACCTAGTTCTTAGTCTCTAGAGCAGCTCTGCTGACCTGGTTCTCTGGCTCTACAACGGCTCTCCTGACCTGGTTCTCTGGCTCTAGAGCAGCTCTGCTGACCTGGTCCCTTGGCTCTAAAGCAGCTCTGCTGACCGGGTTTTATAGCTCTAAATCAGTTCTGCTGAGCTGTTTCTCTTTTTACATATAACAACAAGGGCACCCATTCGAGTCAGTACGGGACCTCGGGGAACATATTTAAACAAACAACAATGGTCCCAAGCACTAGAAGGATAGTAACATGCAATGAATATAGACACAATGGACACTATATTGAAAAATGAGTTATCCAGCTGGACAGAGGTCCAATTTTTACTATAAACAATGAATATTCAGGAGGAATACCTTCAACATTTCATAGGGAGGGGTACAAGCCTGTACCCAAACATGTGCAATTTGACATAGAAGGGAAGATAGTCAGAGAGTAAAACAGAATTCTTAGGCAAAAGCAATTATTTTCTGTAAGTATCTCAATGACAGAAATTCCATTAAACACCATTACTTGTCAGACATGGCATTTCATACATTTTTATAGTATATGGTGTTTTTAAAGTCGACGGCGTTTCGATCTCACTTATTCAATCAAAAAGATCATCATCAGGACAAGATATTGCCTAATATTTACAAGCCATGATAGCCTAAAGAAAAGGAAAAATTGGAAAAATCAAACTCAGTACAGTATAAAATGAAAGGAGCATTTGTGGAAGAACTTAAAAAGTGCTGTGATCGACCAAACACGGGAAAGTCAAAAGATTACTACTTTGTGAAATAGAGATGATGGTGAAAAATTCGTGATTTTGGATGTCTAAGTGCAAAAAGATACCACGTGTGCCACGGTTGATACGGTGGTAAATTAATCAATAAAATGCTGAGCATCAATAAAAGTGCAGCGTTTAATGGACTCAATTAGTGTCTAATATGTTTCTAAGGGCGCTCTGTCCGATCGTGGGATGCTTAAGCCGGGTGATACTGATGGAAGGGTGAGCAAGACTGGTAAACGCAAAAAATTACATGCTGCGATCAGTAAGAACTAGAAGTGACACTTGTAATTAGCGGTGCCCGAAGACCAAGGTGAGCGGGTCTTGTGAAAGTAATAAAACCATGCTGCAAGCATTGAGAACTGGTAGTGACGACCGGGGTCAGCGGTGTCCGTAGATGTGAAGTGGGTGATACGGGCACTTAAAATCAAAATTTGAGCATACTGGTGGGTTGCCACAAAGGATGGGGGCCATGTGCATGTGGACGCCGATGGGGGTCCTATGGAGTACAGATTTAAGTCCGTAAGGTAATGTTTCTAACGTACGATAAAAAAGTGAAAGTGAGCGGGTGGGGGGGGGTGAGGTTTTCCTTACCAAGGCTGGAACTGACAAGAAGTAGAGTTCCGATAATAGAATTGCGAGGGAAGATGACTCCTAAATGGGAAAAAACGCCAATTCAGCACGACTATTGGTGGGTGGGCATGCATCGTATAAGTAAAGTTTAAGGGGACAGACTTACCCACGGGGCGGCCGGTAATGATTTAAAAAGCGCATCAGCCGGATGCTTGGTCGCGTAGGGGAAGGGAGCCTACAACGAAGTAAGAGGTATTAGGGAATAACCACCTTGAACAGGGAGTGCCTGTACAATCGGGAAAGTGCAGTGAGGCTCACATTCTCAATCGACTCGAATTACTTCCCGGGCCGTCTCTGGTACAGACAGGGAAGACCAGGTTATAAAACCGCGCGTGATTGGGCAGTGGAGGAGTCATATGTTACCAGGAAAAATAAAAGTAGGACTACAGCGGTGGCCATATTGAGAGTGAGAGGATATGCATCTAGGTGGCTAGGCTGCATGGTGAAGGTCGGTGATATCATGCAAAAAAAGTGCATCTACATGAACGTTTAGGAACGAGTAGAGGTAGTTGGAAAAGGAAGGACAATTTTATAGAACAGTGAATACATCCAACCAAATTACTTAACAGACTTATGTTACATTGGTCCAGTCCTCTTGCTGGTTCAATCCTGAGTTCAGGCTGTCAGTCCGCAAAATCCATTTAAGTTCCTCTTTGTTCAGTAGTTTTGAAAGGTCACCCCCTCTGGGTGGTAAGGTCACTTGGCTGATCACAGTCCATCTTATATCATTTTCTGAGTGTCCTTTCTCAGTAAAGTGTTCCACCAGGGGCGCTTTCTCGGTTTTACACCTAATACGGCTCCGGTGCTGTGAGATTCTCAGTTTGACTTTTTGTTTGGTCTCTCCCACGTAGATCAAATCACACGGGCACAGAATAGCATAAACCAAGTTACAACTATTGCAGTTCGTAAAAGTTTTCAGTACATTTTTAATCTCACCAAACACAAATTCTTTGCCCTCAATGCAGAAGTCACAAACAACACAGCCACCACATCTGGAGTGTCCTTTCAGTGGGGGTAGTGACCATAAATCAATAAGGGTAGATCTGGCTGGAGGGGGGAGAGGGAGTGCCGCTACTAGGTGGTTTTTCAGATTTTTATTTCTCTTAAAAGCAAACAAAGGGCAGTCAAGATCTAAATCGCCAGAGTTTAGAATGTGCCAGTTCTTCTTGATACTTTTACGGATTTTGTTAGACACCGGGGAGAACGTGGTGACACAAACTAGTCTATCCGATTGTTTTTTCTCTTTGGGTTCTAGTAGTGCTTCCCGTGGGCAGTACCAGGCCCTTTTCATGGCATTTTTTACTAGGCGACATGGGTAGCCCCTGGCTCTAAGTTTCTCAGCAAGGATATTTGCTTCCTTAAAATAGTCCACCTTGAGGAAGCAGTTACTTCTCAGCCTCAAAAACTGAGAGTAAGGTAAGCTATCTTTGAGAGCTCGAGGGTGACAACTGTTATAACTCAAGAGAGTATTTCTCTCCGTAGGTTTGCGGAACAACGAGGTCAATAGTAGACCATCTTTATGTTGTATACAGAGATCAAGAAAAGGGATGTCGGTTTTACTGTGAGTTAAAGTAAAAGATAGACCATTACAGTTATTGTTCAGCCAGTGTTGGAATAATGGCAAGGCTTAAACAAGATTTGATTTGAATGTTTTTACTTTGCACTTACAAAATGATAAGTAATTTGAAACTTTCAACATATGTACCAATACAAATTGTATGGAGATGTATATATATTGAATTATAATAGCCTTGTTAATCATGTGATGTATACACTAATGAAAATAAACCATTGGTTCAAATCTAGAGACAGATAATTTTACAATTTGATTATCTTGGTGAGGCCATTGAGCCCTTTACAGTTGTGCCCTTGGTAGCCCAGGGTTTTCCCTGAGCTCATAATAGGCATCTCTTTCAATAAGGGGGGCGGGGCATGCTCCCTCTCACCAGCGAGCACACTAAACCTACATAATATTGGTTAAACACATACAAATTCACACAAACACAGGTGTGCTACTCCACCACTTTTTCACAAAATATTAACCTTAGTGCCCACTGAGTGGGCAAGCACCCACATATAAACATGTCTTGGCAAGACATAGCAAGTCTCACGACGAATCAGGCGGAAACTAAAGTATATTCAACTGAAGATGCAGAATCGATCTATGCATTAGTCAAAGAAGTAAGAGAATTCGGTACAGCTACAGGTACCACCACACAACAATTGAAGCAATTAGAATACTTAATGAGAAAAGAAATAAACCAAAGACTGCATGCAACAACTTTAATAGAGTATCATAAAGTGAAACGTATTCCCCGTGGTCTGAGGATCGCACTACACCCTATGCTCTTCAAATTTAACAGATCGTTCATGGCACGCTGGTATGCCATTTTAAATAAGTGCTCGTTAGATCTTATTCTACTCATAATTGAGGAGCTCTCTACCTTATTAAATGAACTCACGTTGGATATCAAGAAACTCAAAGATGAAATGTGTCAACGCATGGAACAAGAAGACTGGACCGCTGTTTTGGAAAAAATCAATAAGAATCTAGATACCCACGCAAAGGAAGTACATGAGAGAAAGACCCGGAAATTCCGCCGGGACACCATAGACTATAAACTTGATGAGGTTTATACCTGGGCGGAAAAATATGCACAGAAGAGAGTTTTCAAACGACCAGGAGCCACCTCCTCTGAAGAAAGCATTGCCACTGACCAGGACCTATCCATGCAGAGGCCTAGTGCTGCATCTGTGCAAACAACAAGAGTGACTACAGAAGAATCTGCCACAACCTCCACAGACAGTGGGCCTTTTTTATTGGTAGGCCCCACTGCCAAAATTCCACCCGACAAGACTCCACTAGCCACAGACGAGGCTGTAGGCGTGGAAAAACCAAAACCCACCAAATGGCAAAGCAGACCACAACGAACAACGAAAAAATAATGAACACTCTTGTCATAAACATTTTGAACAGAAGTCTCAGTAGAGAGGAAGAATCAGTACTTAATAAGGGGATTTCATTTGTTCCAACATACATATCCAATGCCCTTGAGAAAGAGGTCGCCCTCTTTAAATTCATGAGAAAAATGAGACTTAGGTGGTTCTTTAACGTCAACCCCAGTGTCACGGATTTAACAGAGGAACAACGAAAATTCAGACCCAAGAGTAAATTCCTGGCACCCATTACTCACAAAACACTGGACACATTCGAGACGCTGGTTAAAAATGACCTTGAAAGTATAAAATATGATTCCCCAACACACTTGAATCTCACCACCAAAGAGCGAAGGACACTTAACAAACTGAAACAAGATACTACAATCCCTTTCCTTCCAGCCGAAAAAGGAGGAGCCCTTGTGGTATTAAACACGGACTTCTATAACATGAATGTTAACCAACATGTACAAGATGAAAACACATACATACCCATGGAGCAGGATCCTACTATGGAATTAATGGTAGCCTTAAACATTCTCGTACACAAAGCGTTGGATGCAGGTGTTATAGATGACAACACAATGAAGTTTCTTCTGAATACAACACCTAAGGTTCCCACAATATATATGTTGCCTAAAGTGCATAAGCATAGAACTTCACCTCCATTTCGACCCATAGTGGCTGGGTGTGGCTCTATCCACGAACCATTGGGATACTACTTGGATCATCATCTACAACCATTGGTACAGACATGGATATCTTATGTAAAGGACACTACTGACTGCCTCAAGAAGTTAGAAACCATACGTCACCTTTTTCTAGAAGACATCTTGCTTTGCACTATTGACGTGGTATCGTTATATACCTCAATTGCACAAAAAGAGGGACTAGAAGCGGTAGAATGGCGATTATTGAACTCGGAGATTCATCACGACAAAGGTATATTCCTTTTGGAACTGCTACACTTTGCCCTGTACCACAGTTACTTCATTTGGCAGGAGAAATATTACATCCAGCGCACCGGAACCTCTATGGGTTTTCCGGGAGCGCCTTCGTATGCTAAACATCTTTATGTCACATTTTGAAGAACAATTCATTGTAACCAATCCGATTTGGCAAACCAAAGCTGCACTATTTCTCTGCTACATAGATGACATTTTAGTACTCTGGACTGGAACCAGGGACGAGTTGGAAGAGAGTATACGTACACTGAATGCATGTAACCCCCGAATAAAATTCACACATGTCATTGATAAGGAAACTGTACACTTCCTTGATATTGAGATCAAGAGAACCCCTGCAAGATTGCAAACAGCGATGTACAGAAAACCTACTGATGTGAATAACTCTTTGTGGTTCTCAAGTGCACATCCTCACAGTTTGAAGAAACACCTTCCTATTTCACAATTGATGCGTACGAAGAGAATTACTTCCGATGTCAATCTATGCCAAGAAATGATTGTCAGACAGACCGCAGAATACAAAGAACGAGGATACCCTGAGGAGATACTGAACCACGCCAATACTGTCGTCGCACAGAAAACTCGTGAGGAACTTTTAACTCCAAAAATTAAAACTCCCATTAAACGAGAAGTATTCGTAATAAAGAATTCAGCTCAAGCAGCTAGAATCAAGACTATCATCAGAAACCGATGGGAATTAATCACCAATGAACCGGATTTTGCCGAAGTATTCCACGGCTTACCACTATTTGCCCACACTAGAACAAAAAATGTACGGGAAATTCTAAAACCCAAGAAGCTGCTTCCTAGAATCAAAGAAAAGGGTATGATGAAGTGCTATAATTGTGGCCAATGCGGCAACGTTATCATGGGCAATGTATTTATGCACCCACACACCGGAGTAGGAATACCCCAAAAACACAAAGCAGACTGTACCACTGAAGGCGTTATATACGCTATAAAATGCCCCTGCGGACTTGTATATGTAGACAGGACAATTAGGGCAGTAAAAACACGCATAGTGGAGCACAAAAGCCGAATTAGGAATCAGAACACACATTCCTCCCTAGCCAGACACTGGGTAGCAGCGAAACACACCATACCACAACTGCGGTACACTATCTTAGAAAAGGTTCAAAGGGTAGCCGGTATGGAGTTTAACACTTCTCTAGCGAGAAGGGAAACACACTGGATAAAATTTCTTGGGACAGTCAGTCCAGGAGGTCTTAATGACCATTACGAATTGCTATGTTTCCTATAAATGAGTCTCATTTAGTATCAATATATATAGATTGTACGGGAGTACGCTGTTCTTCCTCTCACTATCCTGATTTTTAGTATATCTACCATATTTTTCCTTTTTCTCACATTGCAGTTGAACCTAGTGATAATGTGACCCCATTGGGATTTCTAGGTAACTACGGAACAGTACAGATATCTGCTGTCCGTCTAGTTTTGCCATTTGGCTTTTTTTATTATGCCCCTCTTTTCGTATTTCATTTATGTCACTACCTTTTTCCCATTGTACAACAAACTCCTGTAACTCTACACATTTTTATAGCAATTGTAGTACACCAGTATCCTCATATTCCTCTGTGTCACCCGGTTGTCAGTCCTTTTTTTAGCTCCAGTATCCTCACTGAACACTCATTAGCCAAACCACGTGATCCACTAGGGTCAAACATGCATTCCCGCCGCTTTCGGAGTGTTGTTACATGCCTTACATTTCTTTTTGCACTATTTGATGCCGTTTCAGTATTACGTTTAATTTCTTTACACTTGCAACATTTGGAGCTTTAACCTCTAACTTGGGATCTCCACAGTCTGCCTTCACTTGCAGTCGGTTTCGTGCATTTATTTCCGACTTCCGCACCATGTGACCAGGTGGGCGGAGTCGCGTTACCATTCGATCCTTGGTGCAGCCAAAGTAAGACTGGTGAATTCCTTACTTTCCCGGTCGCTTTTTTTACGCATCTTCTTTCCCATTGAACCAGCACTAACGGAAACCTTTTGTTTCCAGGGACCAGTTTCCTCTCTAGATGAACGACACTACCCTCCTGACGGGGGTAAGTTCCAATTTCCTCTCCATACGTAGTTTGAGTTCGTGTTCTCTAAGCAGAGATTAATCCAGTAAAGTGCCTGTTCGTACTTCCGCAGGCTTGTTAACTGTTGGTCAAAGGTTTCCCCGCTTCCATTTGTTGGATACACGTCTTGGATGAAATACCCTCCTTCGTGAAGGACGGTGTCACTGTTCATACTCAGGTAACGAGGCTAGCACTAACAAGCATATTTTTGACATCTTATGTCCTTGCTACTTACCCAGCTGATCTCTGGTTCCATTTTTCAGAGATCCTTGATTCATCTGACACGCTGCCTTATCTACCGTGCTCCCTACGTGGGGACCCAGACGGTGAGACTACTCACCTTTACATACTCCTTTCTTGGGAGTCTTTTTGACACCTCGGTATTTATGGGCCCTTTTGGACCTTTATGCACCTGTCCACCTAGGATCTGCACCTTTAATTTAGCACGTCACACTCATGCATGGGAAACATATCTAGATCTTTTGTTTACCAGCATAACACTTAGGATCCTTTACCTCTAAACTTTTGGTGTCTTTCCCCTTTAACTTTTCGTTTTCCTTATCAGGTTATGGTTTAGTCTCTTTAATTCTTTCGGTGAGCGCTAGCACAGCATAACTCCTAAGCTTAGTTTCACTTCATGCTTGTGTGCATAACCTTTAAGTTCAATTAGACATGTTTCTATATAATATATATATTATTGTTGCCTCATAGGTCCTGTCACGCCGTACCTTTGAACAGAGTGACCTTGACATTGGTTGTGTAAACACAGTCATCAGATTATTCATTTATTTATATGGTCTTTGTTATTCCCCTGATGAAGGGTTCTGAATGAACCCGAAATGCATTGGGAAACCTTGTCAGAAATTGATTTCTTGTGATATAAACAAATATCTGTTGATTTGAATGTTTTTACTTTGCACTTACAAAATGATAAGTAATTTGAAACTTTCAACATATGTACCAATACAAATTGTATGGAGATGTATATATATTGAAT
This sequence comes from Lissotriton vulgaris, assembly GCF_964263255.1. Classification (NCBI taxonomy): domain Eukaryota; kingdom Metazoa; phylum Chordata; class Amphibia; order Caudata; family Salamandridae; genus Lissotriton; species Lissotriton vulgaris. Next base: position 36,871 of record NW_028248480.1, on the reverse strand, counting down.
TATAATAGCCTTGTTAATCATGTGATGTATACACTAATGAAAATAAACCATTGGTTCAAATCTAGAGACAGATAATTTTACAATTTGATTTTCTTGGTGAGGCCATTGAGCCCTTTACAGTTGTGCCCTTGGTAGCCCAGGGTTTTCACTGAGCTCATAATAGGCAAGGCTTAAACAAGGCCACCCCAGATCATAAAGACATTGTCTATATATCATTTCCATTTGATCAGCCCTAGGTGGAATGGGTTGGTAGACGGTAGAATGATGTTACATTCAAGCCAGTCCGTGTAGAGAATAGCCAGTGTAGGAGCAAAACTTGCTCCCATCAAAGTGCCCTTTACCTGTTGATAATATTCGTTGTCAAACATAAAGAAATTACGGGTCAGGCAAATTTCCAACAATTGGATGATGAACAAGGTTGGTACAGTATGGGGACGTGGCCTGGTGTTCAGAATTCTCTCCATGACAACTAAGGAATCTTTTTGGGGAATGTTTGTGCAAAGCGATTCGACATCTAGGGTGCATAGAGTCTCGTTAACAGTATCAAATGGGTGGTTCTCGATGAGATTAATTATGTACATGCTATCACAAACAAAGCATTGTCTGTCAGGTACAAAATATTTCAGGAAGTGGTTGACATAGTGTCCAAGGGGTTCCAACACAGAGCCACAACCAGAGACTATAGGACGGCCAAGGGGATTTTCTAGCCGCTTGTGTATCTTTGGGAGGGTGTAAATAACCGGGGTTCTGGGGTGGTCAATATTGAGAAAATTCAATTCATTTTTGCTGAGGAATCCAGTTTCGAATGCCTCTGTGGTCACATGTTTTATGAGTTGTTGGAGCTCCCTAGTGGGGTTGGTGTTAAGTCTGCAGTAGTGGTCTGTGTTGGAAACCTGTCGTGACAGTTCAGTTTTGTAATTGTCTATACTTTCCAGTACAATGCCACCCCCTTATCAGCAGGCTTAATAATCAGGTCATTTTTATCACGTAGTGAGGAAATGGCCATTTTCTCATTAAGGGTGATGTTGTAGGGGATGAATGTATGGGCTTTCGCCAGGGATGTGGTTTCCTTTAGAATGACCTTCTCAAAAGTAATTATCTCCTTGGGAATATTAGAGGCAGTTGGTGAAAAGGTAGATGGAGGTCGAAAAGAGGATAGGGCAGTTTTTCTTTGTGCGGGATTCAGGTCAAAGAATGCTCGGAGTCTTATCTTACGGAAGAACCCCATAAGTTCGGATTGCAGATTTAGGAAGTCAGGGTAAACTGTAGGGACAAACAAGAGTCCTTTACTCAAGATGGAGATCTCTTGTGAAGAGAGGTTGTGTTCTGATAAATTAAACAAAGGGATAGTTAGGTCTGGAGGTACAGTATCTGTTACCAATGGTAGAACTCCTGTTTGCCTCTCTCCAGGGGGGTTGTGCCATCTTGCTTATTGTTTTACCTGGCCCCTTTTGGGTGCCTCCCTGAGGCCCCTTCCTAAAAAATGTGGATTGGGGTTACGATTGGCAGTACTTGTGCCTTCACAGGAATCAGAGTTGTCGGAGGAGTCAGCAGAGGAGTCAGTAAACCCAACCACCGTATTTCTCTGATTGTACCGCCCCAAGGCCTGGGGTTTTGTGAGTTTTGACTAAAATTGCGATTCGTGTTGAATTCTTTTTGGAGATAAGGATATGTCCTCTCCTGAGAGAAAGATTTAATATCTTTTTTTTACTTTTACAGATTTCTTGTTCTGTTCTATGCGATGAAACTCAGTTATGTTCTTCTCAATCTTCTCTAGCAATTTTTGGGCATCAGTAATGGTGTCGTTTTCAGAGATCTGCTTCTCTAAATCTTTGATGATGTCTGCTAGTTTCTTGAGTTCCTCGCCAGCAGTTTCTATGCCCAGCACTAGCCAATGTCTGGAACAAGTGGTTCCAATATGGCTGAAGCCTGTGATATATTTGGGGTGATCCGTGAAGACCCCCGGTATGTTTCGTACCTGTAATCCCAGTGGGATAGTTTTTGAACTCAGATACTCAGTTAGCATAAGGGTCATAAGCTCAAGTCGTACAAATTTCTTTTTTTGTTTTTTAAGATCATCCAGAAGGTTCGGGCTCCCTGGAGCCGTAATGTCGTCTTGTTCAGAAAATAGAGACCGACCATCACAAATCTTGTCAATATATTCGCCAGAATACAATGGGGGCGGGTCAGACATTTCAGTTAGATAATATAGTGGGTTTAAAGAAAGGGAGGAGAAGGGAGGTGTATGACAAAGTGATCTATGTTGGGGCAGTGAGGATAGCACCCCACTCCTAGAAGTGGAAGGACATAGAAAGCCCTTGCAATCAATCGATTGCGCAATCTAGTTATATATAACAACAAGGGCACCCATTTGAGTCAGTACGGGACCTCGGAGAACATATTTAAACAAACAACAATGGTCCCAAGCACAAGAAGTATAGTAACATGCAAAGAATATAGACACAATGGACACTATATTGAAAACTGACTTGTCCAGCCGGACAGAGGTCCAATTTTTACTATAAACAATGAATATTCAGGAGGAATACCTTCAACATTTCATAGGGAGGGGCACAAGCCTGTACCCAAACATGTACAATTTGACATAGAAGGGAAGATAGTCAGAGAGTAAAACAGAATTCTTAGGCAAAAGCTGTTATTTTCTGTAAGTATCTCAATGACAGAAATTCCATTAAACACCATTACTTGCCAGATATGGCATTTCATACATTTTTATAGTATATGGTGTTTTTAAAGTCGACGGCGTTTAGATCTCACTTATTAAATCAAAGAGATCATCATCAGGACAAGAAATTGCCTAATATTTACAAGCCATGATAGCCTAAAGAAAAGGAAAAATTGGAAAAATCAAACTTAGTACAGTATAAAATGAAAGGAGCATTTGTGAAAGAACTTAAAAAGTGCCGTGATCGACCAAACATGGGAAAGTCAAAAGATTACTACTTTGTGAAATAGAGATGATGGTGAAAAATTAGTGATTTTGGCTGTCTAAGTGCAAAAAGATACCACGTGTGCCACGCTTGATACAGTGGTATATTAATCAATAAAATGCTGAGCATCAATAAAAGTGGACTCAATTAGTGTCTAATACGTTTCTAAGGGCGCTCTGTCCGATCGTGGGATGCTTAAGCCGGGTGATACTGACGGAAGGGTGAGCAAGACTGGTAAATGCAAAAAATTACATGCTGCGATCAGTAAGAACTAGAAGTGACATTTGTAATTAGCGGTGCCCGAAGACGCAAGGTGAGCGGGTCTTTTGAACGTAATAAAACCATGCTGCAAGCATTGAGAACTGGTAGTGACGACTGGGGTCAGCAGTGTCCTTAGATGTGAAGTGAATGATACGGGCACTTAAAATAACAATTTGAGCTTACCGGTGGGTTGCCACAAATGTTGGGGGCCATGTACGTGTGGACGCCGATGGGGGTCCTATGGAGTACAGATTTAAGTCCGTAAGGTAATGTTACTAACGTACGATAAAAAAGTGAAAGTGAGCGGGGGGGGGGAGGTTTTCCTTACCAAGGCTGGAACTGACTAGAAGTAGAGTTCCGATAATAGAATTGCGCGGGGAGATGACTCCTAAATGGGAAAAAACGACAATTCAGCACGGCTACTGGTGAGTGGGCATGCATCGTATAAGTAAAGTTTAAGGGCACAGACTTACCCTCGGGGTGGCCGGTAATGATGTATACAGCGCGCCAGCCGGATGCTTGGCCGCATAGGGGAAGGGAGCCTGCAACGTATTTATTGGCTGCAGCCAGTAACAGGTATCCTAGAAGTACAACACAGTGTATATTCTCAGGAGACTGCTCAATCTTACAAAGCCAGCCTTCTCTTTTTATACAAATTATTATGCTTTAGGCAAACATTCCTTATCTTACAGTTGACCATTCACATATTTTCACTACAAAAGAAAAAGCAGAGTCATGATGACAAACTCATATTTTAGTTTGTCCAGCCCACAATCAATTACACGGCAAGGCCCAGTATTTTCATCAGATATCGACGGACCCCCAATAAAAACGGGCTCCTCCTCCTCGTAAAGCAAGTCATAAAGAAAGAAACAGGGACAGGTGTGTGAAAGATTAGGCATGGTTTGTGTGCGATGAAAGGTTTATGATATGTTGTGCCTTGATACTAATCTCATTCGGCCACTGGGAAAGGAACTGGCCGAACAGGTTTGGCTTCAGGCAGTGGAGTCAGCTTGCCCAGGTCACAGAGGAGTCAAAAAAGGTGTACGTGTCGTCAGACTCGTTTTTGGCCTTAGTCATTTGGCCTATGTGAGGGCAATCACAAAATGGCTGCCGTTCACAAAATGGAACCCGAGGGTTTAGGACGGAAACTCTGATTTCAGGGTGATTTTGTCACCCGAATATGACGAAAATGCTTGTGCATAGTATTCTAATCATTCTCGGTCTGGTGATACCAAATTCGTCATGATACGACGATGTTTATAACACGGGTCCAGAATTTTCAGTACCACACTCCTATCATTTTATACTGTACTAAGTTTGATTTTTCCAATTTTTCCTTTTCTTTAGGCTATCATGGCTTGAAAATATTAGGCAATATCTTGTCCTGATGATGATCCCTATGATTTAATAAGTGAGATCGAATGCCGTTGACTTTAAAAACACCATATACTATAAAAATGTATGAAATGCCATGTCTGGCAAGTAATGGTGTTTAATGGAATTTCTGTCATTGAGATACTTACAGAAAAGAACAGCTTTTGCCTAAGAATTCTGTTTTACTCTCTGACTATCTTCCCTTTTATGTCAAATTGTACATGTTTGGGTACAGGCTTGTGCCCCTCCCTATGAAATGTTGAAGGTATTCCTCCTGAATATTCATTGTTTATAGTAAAAATTGGACCTCTGTCCGGCTGGACAAGTCATTTTTCAATATAGTGTCCATTGTGTCTATATTCATTGCATGTTACTATCCATCTTGTGCTTGGGACCATTGTTGTTTGTTTAGAGCTGTTTCTCTGACTCTAGAGCAGCTCTGCTGACCTGGTCCCTTGGCTCTAAAGCAGCTCTGCTGACCTGGCTCTCTCCCTCTAAAGAAGTTCTGCTGACCTGGTTCTCTCGCTCTAAAGCAGGTCTACTGACCTGGTTTCTCTGGCTCTACAGCAGCTCTGCTGACCTGGTTTCGCCTGGCTCTAAAACAGCTCTGCTGACCTGGTTGTTAGACTCTAGAGCATCTCTGCTGACCTGATTCTCTGGCTCTAAAGCAGCTCTGCTAACCTGGTTCTCTGGCTCTACAACTGGTCTGCTGACCTGGTTCTCTGGCTCTACAACAGCTCTGCTGACCTGATTCTCTGGCTCTAGAGTAGCTCTGCTGACCTGGTCCCTTGCCTCTGAAGCAACTCTGCTGACCCAGTTCTATAGCTCTAAAGCAGTTCTGATGATCTGTTTCTCTGGCTCTAGAGCAGCTCTGCTGACCTGGTCCCTTGGCTCTAAAGCAGCTCTGCTGACCTGGTTCTCTCCCTCTAAAGAAGCTCTGCTGACCTCGTTCTCTCGCTCTAAAGCAGGTCTACTGACCTGGTTTCTCTGGCTCTACAGCAGCTCTGCTGACCTGGTTACTCTGGCTTTAAAACAACTCTGCTGACCTGGTTGTTAGACTCTAGAGCATCTCTGCTGAACCAATTCTCTGGATCTAAAGCAGTTCTGCTGACCTGGCTCTATGGCTCTAAAGCAGATCTACTGACCTGGTTCTTTAGATCTAGAGCAGCTCTGCTGACCTGGTTCTCTGGCTCTAAAACAGTTCAGCTGACCTGGTTCTCTTCCTCTAAAGTAGCTCTGCTTACCTGGTTCTCTGCCTCTAGAGCAGCTTCGCTGACCTGGTTCTCTGCCTCTAAAGCAGCTCTGCTGACCTGGTGCTATTGCTCTAAAGGAGCCCTGCTAACCTGGTTCTCTGGCTCTAGAGCAGCTCTGTTGACCTGGTTCTCTGGCTCTAGAGCAGCTCTGCTGACTTGGTTCTCTCCCTCTAACGAGCTCTGCTGACCTGGCTCCCTGGCTCTAAAGCAGTTCTGCTGACCTGATTCTGTCCCTCTAAAGCAGCTCTGCTTACCTGGTTTCTCTGGCTCTACAGCAGCTCTTCTGACCTGGTTCTCGGCCTCTACCTGGGTCCCTGGCTCTAGAGCAGCTCTGCTGTCCTGGGTCTCTGGTTCTAGAGCAGCTCGGTTCACCTGCTTTTTAGGCTCAAGAGCAGCTCTGCTGACCTGGGTCTCTGGCTCTAAAGCAGCTCTGCTGACCTGTTTTCTCTGTCTTTACAGCAGCTCTGTTGACCTGGTTCTATGGCTCTAAAGCAGCTCTACTGACCCGATTCTGTGGCTCTACAGCAGCTCAGCTGGCCTGGCTCCCTGGCTCTACAACGGCTCTGCTGACCTGGTTCTCTGGCTCTAAAGCAGCTATGCTGAGCTGTTCTATGGCTCTAAGGCAGCTCTGTCCACTCCTACAATCATCCTGACACAAGCATGTCCTTATCTAATCACTCTGCTGAAAAATAAGTGCTGATAAACGTATCCTGCTGTCAACTACTAGCACTCTAGGAACCCAGTCACTGTCTATGCACTTGCAGAACGACTCAGGCATTGAGACAAACAGTGGTACAGTCAAATGTGCACCATATATGTGGTCCTTTAACCCCTTTCAGACTACTGAGTCAGTCCTGCAAAAGCCCAGGTAATAGTCATGTGTGTCTGGAATTACACTGTGAGTCTGTGTCCACTCCTACAATCATCCTGACAGAAGTATTTCCTTAACTAATCCCTCTCCTGAAACATAGGTCCTTATAAACTTATCCTGCTATCAACTACTAGCACTCTAGGAACCTATTCACTGTCTATGCACTTGCAGAATGACTCAGGAATTGAGACAAGCAGTGGTAATTCAAATGTGCACAATGCATGTGGACCCTTAACCCCTTGCAGACTACCGAGTCAGTCCTGCAAAAGTCCAGGTAATAGTCATGCTTGTCTGGAATCACACTTTGAGTCTGTGCCCACTCCTACAATCATCCTGACAGAAGTATGTCCTTATCTAATCATGCTGATGAAACATAAATGCTTATAAAATTATCCTGCTGTCAATTACTAGCACTCTAGGATCCCAGTCACTGTCTATGCACTTGCAGAATGACTCAGGCATTGAGACAAGCAGTGGTACAGTCAAATGTGCAAAATATATGCGGTCCCTCAATCCCTTGCAGACTAGACTATTGAGTCAGTCCTGCAAAAGTCCAGGTAATAGTCATGCTTGTCTGGGATCACACTGTGAGAATGACTCAGGCATTGAAACAATACCTAAGCACTTATAAATTAACTGAGCAGTCTGTTTGCAGCACTGTCATCATTCTAATTACTAGTGATGTTGTTATAGAATGACCTAGGCACCAACACAAATACACATACAATTTTCTGTGCACAATCCATACAAACATCTAAGCATATACATACTATTGGTACACTCCACTAAATACTGAAGTAGTACTCATGAAGCCTATGATACCTCCTGTCAGTCTCATGTAGTTTGTCAGCCAGCCATCAAGCCCTATGTTATTATTGTATCACTCAGCCAATACCTAAGCACTTATGGGGCAAATTTACATGCCCCCTGTGCCAATAGTATGGCACATTTTTTAACACAGTGATGGCTCTTGGGACTCCTCCATATTTACAAGGAGAGGAGGAAAAGCCACCCAGCGTGGCTTTTCCTATCTTTGAAAATACAACCCATTCAAACACAGCACTTTAGGTTGAAGGCACGTTCCATGGGTGTTGCTGTGTCTGCTCTCACACATCACCGATGGAATAACACCTCTCAAGACTTACAAGAAAGTTTAAATCTGTAGATAAGTGTAAATGGTGCGCCACCCTAGAGGAGGTGTAGCAAGGCACAACAAGAGGAAATGTTTTCCTTTCTCTTCTTTTTTTACTCTTTCAATGCATGCTGCATTCCAAAGCACACATTGAAGTAGGAAAATGACTTAATTTAGCGGATTAACAGCTAGGATGAGGGAGGAAGGAGCACACGAGGCGCCAGAGCGTTGGAGTCGAGTTTTGTTGCAAGAGACTGCCAGAGTCTGCTGTGAACTGCAGGGAGCTGCGCCATAGGACCAGGCGTGTGGTGGGAGAGTTTGCTGCTGGCCACGCAGCATACAGTATACAGCATCGAGGGCCACAGGACTACAGTTCCCAAGGCGCACTGGGGCCGAGCACACACCTGACGTCACCGATAAGCGCCCAGAGGCGCTTAAAAGACCAGAGCGCCTCCAGCAGCGCGGGAGACCTTTCTAAAAGCTTCTTTTGAATCCTTGCCTGCCCTTACCTTGTATCAGAGACTGCCAGACTCTGCTGTGAACTGCCAGGAGCTGCACCATAGGACCAGGCGTGTGGCGGGAGAGGTCGCTGCTGGCCACGCAGCATACAGCATACAGTATCGAGGGCCACAGGACTACAGTTCCCAAAGCTCACTGGGGCCACGCACATATCTGACATCACCGATAAGCACCCGGAGGCGCCTAAAAGACCAATCGGAGCCCGTCAGAGCCCGAATGAGGCCGGGCCTGGCTTATCCCCTAACATTCACCATTGGATCCGGTACTGTATTGTATTTAACCTGCTTAAAAAACTTTTTGATACCTTTTGGCGCCCAGAGGGTGGTTGGACTGAGGCAACGAACACTGGACTAATTGGGCAATCACTGTTTGGAACTAATTTGAAATTATGAGTAAAAGAAAAAAATGCCACACCGAAGGCAAAAACTCACATGATTTGCAACTTGGGGGTCAATCTAAACTACTCTCATATTTGGTGGGAGTTATGGGGGTACTGGAAAAACAGATTACCAATGTGGAGGAGACAATAGGGAAAGAGCAAGTAAACTGTAGTGCAGAGGCTTCTTTGTACATTACAACCCAGCCCATTCTCTTAAGTGGTAGCAGCTCGCAGGACAAATAAAAAACGGATGCATACAAGACCTATCCCTGGAAATTGATGCAAGCACCTCTGAGGATGAAATAGAGTCACAACCTCCGAACAAACGCCCTAAGAACCCATTGAACATGGAGGGGGTTCATATTAATAACCAGCTCATCGATACAAGCACCATCTGCATAAGCCCCCGTAAGATGAATTCTAAAAACAAAAGGCCCAAAATAAAAAAACCTGCCGTACAAATGGCCCCTCGTAGGAACAAAAGAGGCCCAGTAAAAACAAGACAGGTCACAGAAACAGAGCAAGGCACCTTAACAATTGAAAACCTTACTATGGAAATAAGCTGCTTACGTAATAGACTTGTTGATGCATTGCAAGCACTGACCACTAGAGTAGCTAGCCTGGAGGAAATGGTCAATGCAAGTAAATGCACAACACACATAGACACATGCTAGCAGGCTCAGGCGGGTGCACCTAGGATTCATATATCTGACCTACAACCAACCACTGAGTCACTTATGGGAAATCCAAAACAATCTCTGCCTGACTCTGTTCAAATACAAACACATATTATTCCTAGGGGTAACAAAGATACATCTCCACTATTTATTAACCCAACCACTTGTCCTACTGCGGGATTGGCTCAACATAAACATACTAGAGGCGAATTTGGGCCCGATGGTCAAACCAACCAGAATACCACTCATGAATGGAACCGCCTAGACCTACCTCCTGCAGCTACCACATATGTGATGGTTCTGTCCAACATGCCAACTTTGGCCCAGGGGAAGTATGACACCTGGCAGGAACTCAGAAATAAATCCCTTCATTGGCTGGCTGGGTAAACAAACTGGGTTAAGCAGCGATCTGTTTAGCTGCTTCAAAATGGCAAGAAGGGTGGCATGGGTGGGAAGGCTAAACAAGATCTCCCCGACGACTGTATCATCTTGACTTTTAGTAATCCTAGATCGGTCCATGGAATCCTACTCCATACTAGACATTTTTCCTTTTATCATAATTCCATAAGCATGTATCCGTTGGGGGCTTTCTACCCTCCACACCAACTTACAGGTATAACTTCTGTACACCAATTAGGTACAACACCTCAGATCACCCGTACACAAAGGTGGAGCATACCATTACATAATCCTTACAAGGCCCTGTCGGGCATGGATGAACAGGACTGACATAGGAAGATCAGAAAGGGGGTACAAGGTCATAAGTTGCCCAGCCTGCCCCCGATTAAACTACATAAACAACAGGGAAAGGGCCATGCAAGCATCCTGCATTCCAAGATCGTGGTTAATACATGACCTGCAACTACTGAGTCTTCCGACTGGACCACACTGTCGGTAGATAAGACGTCCATAACTAAGGCCCTAATATATAATACAGAACCCTCACTGAACATAAGCCCTTCGTTAGTGCCGAAAATTCTAGAGGGCCCAAGAACAAAGGTTGATAACAGTATCCCTATTACAGAGATAGAACCGATTAACAATATCATATGCTGGAATGTCGCGGGTCTGTCTGAAAAAATCATCGATCCTTTTTGGCCGGAAATAGTAACTAAGCATAGCATTATTTGTACACAGGAAACGTGGACCATCATCGAGCTACACATCTTGGGCTACCGTACTTTCCACACCCCAGCCACTCCTAGCCCAAATGGTAGACATAAGGGGGGTTATGTATATATATCTCGTCTACTGCGAGATCCACAGCTGTTAAGTTTTTATCAACAGAGTTTTACCAAATCATAGTAACCCCCTGGGGTGGCCTAAAAAACATGACACTGGTCAATTTTTATAACAATATTCCAACTCTACTGATGGAAACTGTTGTAAACAGCCTTATGTCCAATCTACTAAACATAGAGGAACAAATGGATGGAGATATGGCCCTGCTATGGGTAGGTGATTTTAACTGTACCCTATGCCCTCGGGGTGCGGCGGGTATTTTCGGCCTGGGCGATAGCAAGGAAGACGCCCCCACTCACTTTAATCATTCCAAGCTGGGGGACCTTCTGAATACTCTGACTTCTCACTTTACCTTGTCATTCGTCAATGAACTATGTTCTCCCACCAAACCCTTCCGGCCCACCTTTGCCAGGAGAGGACGTAATTCAACCATCAATTTTACCCTTCTATCTCTTAGATATTCAGAGTCAATATTTAACGGGGACACACTCGATATCATCCTTAGTGATCATTATCCCATTTCCATCACCATCAAATCTAAAGGTATTGTGCAAAACCCTGTGAATAACCCTTTATGCAAACCACCACTAAGGTTAGCCAGAACCAACAGGTACTGCATTAAATGGGACAAGGTGGAGCCTGTGGATTTCCTTTATAGCCTAGTTAAAAAAACTTATAAGGATATTCAAATCTGTCTCTCCATTAAGGATGAGCCTCATATAGTTATTGATTCCTTCACTAAAATTTTAGTGGAAATAAAAATACTTTTAACTAGTCACCCCCCGAATAATATTCAAGGTTGGTTTGACGAGAATTGTACCAAGGCACTTACTGCCTTAAAGAAAGCCTTACACACCACCCGAGATCCCAGGCTAAACTTCAGAGAGCCAGGTCCATCTACCGTGCCGCCATAATAAGCAGGAAAAAACAACTAAAAAAGGATGCATGGCATCACTCCAGGAAGCATCCGAGAGGAGGGATAACACAGCCTTTTGGAAGGCAGTTAATTCCCCTTTTCTGAAAACCAGCAGTTGGCCCAAATAGATCTAGCAATTCCAGGCAAAACTTGGGTCACATATTTTAAAGGCCTATGCAATAAAACAGAGGCAGTGGAATCTAGATCTCCACAGGGAGACGACCTAGGTGCATCTCTGGGGCACAATCTACCAAGTGCTTTCCCTTTTGGTATTACGTTTGAATGCGATGAAGTCATCAGGGCATTAAAAGAGAGCCCTTTTGGGAAGGCACCCGGCCCAGATTGCGTCTCTATAGATGTGTATAAATCTGAGATTGATCTATGGGCGCCCCTGCTCATTAACGTGCTCAATTCTTTAAATATTTCCGGATTCATCTCAACCTGGCCAGAGGCTATCGTGGTACCGATCTTTAATAAAGGGGACAGGAACGACGACGTCTGTTACCGCCCGATCTCGTTACTCGATGCCCTGATGAAAGTTGCCGGGAGGATCATCTTAAATCGGATACGGGATTGGACAGAGGAGCACGATGTTATTTCAAACCTACAATATGGTTTTAGAGAATGTAAAGGCACCATTGAACAAGGCCTTAACCTGGCATTAATAATAGCCAAATACACCCAGGCCAAAAAAGGAAATCTTTTTGTGACGTTCGTGGACTTAAGTTCCGCATTTGACTGTGTGGACCATGAGATGCTCTGGGTGATACCCTCTGAGATTGGTCTAGACTAACAAATCCTTCAGTTTATTAAAGAACTTTATAGGGGGGCAGGCGCCCGAGTTAGATATGGAAGGAGGGGCAAGTGTTCCGATAAGTTTGAGATACGCAGAGGGGTTAGGCAGGGGTGCATTTTAGCACCACTGCGTTTTACCTATATATCAATGCGGTCGGTCAACATCTTACTGAATCATTCCATGACTATCCTACAATAAACGGTTCCCCAATACCTATACTCCTGTATGCGGACAATGCCGTAATATTGTCTCGGACAAGGATAGGATTGCAAAGGGCAGTAGGAAAATTTACTGATTTTATGAAAATGAGAGGTCTACGAGTAAACGTCTCCAAAACTTACACTATGTCCTGTGGATCTGGGACAAGAAGTACTCCATGCACAATCTTCCTGGATGGGAGAAAAGTCGAGCGCACAGATAGGTTCTGGTACCTTGGCATTAATTTTGATAGAAGGGGCACATGGCAGGCAGCTGCAACAGCAAGGCGTCTAGCGTTTACTAGGGCTATGGGTGAATTGACTAATTTTGCCAAAAAACTGGGGGGAAGACCGGTAGGACCACTTCTACAGATTTCTAAAGCCAAATTTCTATCTACCACCACATATGGAGTCGGCCTCAGGGGATTGAGCATACAGAACGTATCCAAAGTTCTGAGAATTTTGTTCTTCGCTACTTATTAGCAACTCCCAAGGGCACTGCTACATATGTTGTCCATAATGAATTAGGCCTCCCATATATCTCGGACATTATAAAATCTTCACCCATCCTATTGAGGCAAAATGTCTGGGTAAAACCCGAGACAAGCCTGAAAAGAGATGTCATTAAAGATTGTCTCAGCTTAGACGGTGCTGCTAATATCAAATGGTTTAAATACGTACGAGACATGCTTAACGATACTCTGCACCCGGAATACTTTTTAAACCCCGCAAGCATGGAGGCTGTGCCCAGAACTACCCTAAAAAAGCTAGTCCTTGAGCACTTAGACAGCAAAAGATGGCTCGTAGAAAAGGGCAAAAGCACAGTCATGGAGAATCAATTGACCACCATTGAAGGTGGGGTTCAGCAGTGTTTACTTTTAGAACCATCCCCCTTTACACGCATGCTGTTGACCCGTTTTCGTACGGATAGTTTTTTCAGATTAAGCACTTTTCCGCAATGCAATGACTGGACAGGGGATAGAGCTATCTGCCCATGTGACAACATCTCACATCAGTCCAATATTCATTGCATATTATTCTGCAGGTTTTATCTGTTCCGAGGGAAAGCTTTTTGAAACCCCTACTAAAGGCTTGGGGGCTACGAACCTGCAGAGTGGCCTATAACAAACTGAAAACCTTACAATACGCACATGTCATCAAAACCGTATTTCCCTACTTAAAACTTGTTGTAAGGCTTAGGAATTTGATGTAAGGAATGAAGTATCTGTATTTAATTGCTTTGATCAATTCTGGAATAACTTGTATATAGCCTCACAAGCAACTGCAACCATTGCTTTTTTAACAATAATGTACATAACTTTATTGTCTTAATTACTAATATACAAACTTGTATTGAGTGGAGTGCCTTTGACACATTTTTTGCCTCTTACGTATTGTACTGTATTACAATAAGTCATCTTGTTAATGCATTTTATCTAACATGTATTGGCATTTCTTATCATGTCTTTTTTTTTTAAACATCTTTTTATTGAAAGAAAAACAGTCCATCATAATACACACTTAGGAGCAATGCAAGAGCAGATTTAGCTTACAGTGTAGAAATCACATCAGTCCAATCATTAACGGTTAATGGGATGTTCCACCTCCAGTTCAGTGTACCCTCTGGCCTAAATCTGTTCTTCAGCCCGTTCCCTGCTCAGCCAACCACCTACCCTCCTGATTCTCCCTCTTCCCCCACCCCTCCTCTCTACTCATCCTCCGAGGCATCCATCCACTCTCCCTTGTATCTTCTCCAGGCCTACCAGATCTTTTCCCATTTTTTGGGGCAGCCTCTACTGTTATATATTACCTTCTCCGCCCTCTGGCACCAGTCCAAGTCCCGCTCCCATTCCTCTATTGTCGGTAGCAAGTCACTACCGCACAGACGCGCGATATTTCTCTTAGCCACCATGCTCACAAAAGCCAACCACACCTTCTCTCCCTTTGGCCATGTTACCTCTCCCGTGACTCCCAATACTTGCCACCTGGCCTCCTGTGGCAAATCCGCCCCAACCACCTCTTCCATTATGGCTGTCAACCTGACCCAGTAGGCGCGAATTTTGGGGCAGTCCCAGAGAATGTGGAAGAATGTACCTTCGTACCCGCACCCTCTCAGGCAGAAACGTGATGTTGCGTATCCCATTTTAAATTGCACCGTACGTGGGGTGTAAGACCTGTGGAGAATATGGAGCTGTACAAGACGGAATTTTGCCCGAATCGCTACTTCCCTGGGTCACTGTAAGGCCTTGCTCCAATCGTCGTCTTCTAGCAAACCGAAATCAGACTCCCACTTTTCCCGCAGTTGCCCGAGCGTATCTGGGAGGTTATTGAATAACTTCTTGTAGGTGAGTGAGATGTCCTTATCAATCATTGGGTCTAGAAGCAGTCTGTCTTCGAGTGGGGCATACTCAGGTAGCTGGTTCCCCTGCGGTAAGTGTGATCGTATGGCATACGCGAGTTGCTGGTAGTGGAGAAACTCGCCATTCCCCATCTGGAATTCGGACTGCAAAGCCGCGAATTCCACCACTTGCCCCCTCTTCGAGACATCGCCCAATAGGTCTATGCCAATGAGGCTCCAGTTGTGTAAATCGCGGAGTTTAACTACTTCCCTCAGGAAATCCCCCTTCCAAAGGGGCGTCTGAGCCGTAAGCTTCTTCTCCCAGCCAAGCAACTTTGTCGCCCGCCTCCAGATTTGGACCACTACCTCAGTCTGGGGGGGCAAGGGCAAGGCACGCCGTGCCCCAGAGTAAAGGGCCGCCAGATAGGTACCCACACCCATGGCTGCCCGATCCACCCGATACGCCGGCTCCTCCTGCTGGGCAAAAACCCAGCTGTTAACGTTGATCAGCTGAGCCGCCCAGTAGTATAGGCGGATGTCAGGGACTGCCAGTCCCCCCTCATAGGGACCGCGTTGCAGCTTAGCAAGGGCAATCCGTGGGCAGCCACCGCTCCACAGAAGGGAGCGTTGCTCTGCTTCCACCATTTTGAACACCTGGTCCGGGATCGGGAAGGGGGAACTCTGCAGCACGTATAGCAGCCGTGGCAGGGCCATCATTTTGAAGAGTACCGCTCTCCCCTTAAGGGAGACCGGCAGTGTGCACCAGTGTTGCACGTCGCCATGCAAGCGGTCATGTTGTGGCTGTACGTTAAGCCGGAGGAACTCTGAGGCCATCGGCATAATCCATATCCCGAGGTAGCGGAACGCCTCCTGCCACACCAGGCCCTCACATCCCACCACCATGGGCAGCTGGGGTCCCGTTAGAACATAGCCAAGGGATTTACTCCAGTTGATCTGGTATCCGGAATATTCCCCGAAAGTACGTAGTATGGTCATGAGACGCTGAATCAATTCCGCCGGCCTCCGGGTGTACAGCAGGATGTCATTGGCGTATAACGAGATCCGCTCTTCCCAACCGCCATCCATTGCTATCCCCCACACCCCCGGGTCGGTCCTCACCCAGTGCGCCAGCAGCTCCAGTGCCAGGGCAAAGAGGGTCGGAGACAGGGAGCATCCCTATCTCGTGCCGCTTCCCAATCTGAACTCACGAGACGTGGCCCCATTTACTCAGACTCGCGTACAGAAGTTTCACCCATGAACAGAAGTTTGGTCCGAAACCCAATTTTTCCAGAACGGCATATATATAACACCATTCGACACTGTCGAAGGCCATATGGGTGTTGAGGGAGAGCAGGGACGCTGGAGCCGCCTCCGGTGCTGCGACTGTCAGTAGGACCCCAAACAGCCGGAGCAGATTAAGTCTTGTGCTCCGGTGGGGCATGAAGCCCGATTGGTCTGGGTGGACCAGCGACTGGATCACCGCCCCCAGGCGCGTAGCTAGGATCTTTCCAAGAACCTTTGTTTCGTAGTTGAGGAGGGATATAGGCCTGTAGGAACCACAGACACCACGTGGTTTCCCCGCCTTGTGGATCACCACGATCATGGCCAGGCGCAGATCCCGCGAAAGGTGACCCGCGTCAAGTGCCTCAAGGAGCATGTTCCATAGATGTTGTGCAATGTGGCTGGCCACACAGCTGAATGCCTCCGCCGGAAACCCGTTGGGTCCCGGGGCATTCCCCGTCTGTAAATCCCCCATGACCTCCTCTACCTCCTGGACTGTGATTTCAGCCTCCAGTATATCCCTGTCCTCCACTTCCAGGACCGGAAGTTGCAAGTGGCAAGGAAGTCGCGACAGTCTTGGCCAGTACGAGACCTGTGGGAGCGGTAGACCTCTTCATAATAGCGTGCAAAGTCCTCCGCTATGGCCCTACTGGTGGTACTCACCGACCCATCTGGGTGCTCTATTTTCGGTACCCAGGTACGGTCCCGGTCTCTCCTTTCCAACCAGGCAATCATTTTATTCGCCTTATTGCCCATGTCATACTCTCTACGCTGGGTGGCTAGTGCATGCGCCCGCGCTTGTTCTGTCTGGAGGTCCCTCACATCTTTGCTGAGCAAGCGCGCCCTATGTTGTCGAACTCGGTCCTGGTCTGGGGTGAGCCCCGTCTCATTGTTCAAAGTCATAACCTCCGCCTCTAAACGCTCCACCTGAGCATATTTTTCTTTACGTCTCCGCCCTACCTCAGCTTGTACAAAATCTCTCGCCACTGTTTTATAGGTCTCCCACACTATCCCGGGGGATTCCACGGAGCCTACGTTTTCATTAAAATATTGATCCACTCTCTCCCCAAAGTGCTCCTGAAAGTCCTTGTCTTTAAAGAGAAAAGAGTCAAGCCGAGGGGGGACGCTCCAGTCCCGAGTGGGACCCAGCAACTTGACCCCAACCGGCGCATGGTCTGACATTCCCCTGGCCAGAAGGCGTCCACCTCGGAACATGTTCATGCTGTCTGCGCGTGTGAAAATATAGTCACCCCTAGAGGAGGACCCATGGGCCGCGATAGGTGCGTTTATTGTCTGAGGTGCGGGTTATGTGTTCGCCATAGATCAAGGAGACCCATTGCCTGCGTAAAGTCCCTGAGGTGGCGAGGCCCCCCCACCCAGCCCGGGCGACGACCTATCCAAGTCCCTGGCTATCACATCATTCATATCTCCACCCAGAATTAGAGTCCCCGGAGGCAAGTCCAGCAGCAACGGCCCCATGTCCGGCAAAGTGGACGCGTGCAACCTTGGGGGTACGTAGAGTGAGCAAAAGACCACAGGGCGGCCTTCCCAGTGAGTAGATAGCGCTACAAACCGACCCAGGGGAACAAACCAACTTTGTCCCAGAACCAATGGCAGTGAGTTTTTGATAAGTATACCGACACCCCTTGAGCCTGTCGTGAAACCAGAGTGGGCACGGAGGGTATATCCAAATCTGTCCAAGGCCCTGCAGCGATTCCCCAGCAGATGCGTCTCCTGTAGGAGGACAACATCAGGAGCATGTCTGCGGAGGTATTGCAGGACAACCGTCCATTTAATTTTATTCTGCAGACCGTTCACATTCCAGGATAAAATGTTGATATGTTGCATCTTAAGTGAGTGTGTGTCTGCCATATCTCCTGTCAGCCCGTACTGTGAAAGAACCATCCCCTCCCTCCCCCCGCTCCCTCCGCCCCGTATGTGTGTTGATGGAAGTAGAACCATGATAGAACACAAAAACCACAAATGAATATCTGAACCAAGGACCCCGTGTCCCCCCCACAACAGTCCCCAACCTGCTACCCTGCCATTCCAGCCAAAAGTGCTGGACATCCCCAATCAGCAGAGCGCCTGTAGCCCTAGAAAAGAGAAACAACGATAATCTTAGGGGGTGCGGTGCAGTCAATCTCACCCACCGGGGCTATCCCCCTCCAACCCCCCGTGTAACTCCATACGTAGCCCAACAAACATCTCAGCCAGAACCAAAGGCCCACAATGAATAAGGAGCCCCTCCCCACTGAAAATTGTTTTATTTGTGTCTGCCCGCTAGGATAAGGGCGAACAACCAGCATCAGTTCAGCAGCCGCCGCAAGTCCGACACCGAGAGGACCCCTGCACACAGCATACCCATCAATTCCCCTGGGAGAGAGGGCAAAACGGGGAGCAAACATGGTTACGGCAAGCATTAACAGTAGCATTATACGTTACGTGTCCATAGGAGCTCGCCAGTCCAAGTTGAAACAGTCCGGTTTCTCACTCCAGAACCGGAGACGCTGAGAGGCTGCGGGTCCGCCTCCGCGTCCCCGATGACAGATCATCGCGATGTTGGCCCATGTCTCCCGGTGCACCCACAAAGGAGGCCGGAGACCGGGGGGCCGAAGACCTCCAACTGCCCTCACCATCCGGACCTCTCCGACGCTGCCCGCACCCCTCCAGCCAGGTGTGCGCCTACTTTGGGGTGGTGAAGAAGAAGGATTTGCCCTCTGCCAGCACTTTAAGCCGTGCCGGGAAGAACATCATGTAGCGCAGGTCGCACTCTCGAAGCTTCTTCTTGACTGCGTCAAACGATCCGCGCTCCTGCTGGACCTTGAGCGTAAAGTCCGGAAAGAAACGGATCGTGGCGTCCTCCACCCGCAAGTCTCCGTGCCGCCTGCAGGATTGCGTCCCGGTCGCGGTAGTTGAGAACTATGGCAATAATGGTCCGCGGAGGGAGCCCCGGGTGCGGAGGCGGGATCGGCGCCCTGTGCGCCCGCTCGATGACAAAGAATTTAGATAGCCTTTTTGGTTTGAGAGTATTCAAAATAAGGTCCTCCAGAAACAGCTCCACGCTGGCCCCCTCCATTTTTTCCAGCACGCCCACCACTCTAAGGTTGTTCCTTCGGGCCCTCCCCTCCTGGTCCTCCAGCTGAGCTGCCATCTGTTGATGCTGGTGCGTGAGTCGTTGGACCTGTTGCTGCAGCGACTTGGTAGCCCCTGTAAATCCGCAGCCGCGTTCTGTGTAGCTTTTTCTGACGTCTTATTCAGATCAGCCCTCTGAAGCGTTAGTTCGATGGACATTTTGTCGATTTTGGACTCCAGCGTGGTGCCCAGGGATTGAATGTCCTGCATAATGGAGGAGAGGGACGGTTCACGGGGCTCCTCCGATGGCGCAGGGTGGGGCAGGTCGCGACCAGCGTGACCCGCCTTGTAATTGTCCATAGTATTAGCTTGAGGCGTCTTGTTCCTCTTGCCCCGCATGACCACAGAGGATGGCAGACGGTGGCACACACGTCACTCCACCAGATCACCGCCCAGGTAGGGCCAAACCAGGGTCCCCTGGTCCAGTCGTGTGTAGCCAGTCACTGCAGCCGATTCGGATCTTTCCGCCTGCAAAGGAGGCCCCCCCCATCCAGCAAGCCAAGTCACAGAAGAAGGACCGGTTAGCGCATCCGCCCTCAGTAAAGGGGGCCTCTCCGCCCAGTGAGTCCCACCAGCAGCCTAGGAGAATCAGGAGATTACCGTCCAGTCCACCTCCACACGGCCAGCCGCACAGATAGGGGGCCTCATCCTAAGGGCTCGTTGCCGTAGCCAGCCCACCACGCCACAAGACGATCTCCACACTGGGCCACGCCGGGCTGACCGGTCCGCTGTCCACTCTCCACAGGGGCCCCCAAGTCAGAGGCCACAGGTGCCCCCTTCCCGGGGCCAGGAGGGTAGGGGCCCCCTGCAGTCGTCCCCGCGCAAGGTCGCCAATCCACGGCGCAGACCTGAGGTCAGGGCCCCACTGCACACTTCTTGCAGGCTCCGGACTTGCGCAGGGCCCACACCTCCACCGCCTCCACAGCGCAAGCGTGCAGTAGCCCCACAGGGGTCCCGAGCAGATGCGCAGGCCGCAGGATGCCATCGGCCACCGAGTCCACTCACCGGGGGCTCAGATGGGTTGCCTCTCTGTGCCCCAGCCGCTGCTGCCCAGGCCCAGTCCACACCGAAGTCCGGACGGTAGAAGGTGCCGCAATCCGTGGTCCGGGGGTCCCCAGTGTCAGGCGCCGCCCCCAACCGCTGTGCACCGCTCACGCCTCGCGCCCTCCCGCACGCAAGGCCAGTGCTCCGCCTCTGGTTCTGTGCTGCAAGGGCCGCGGCCGGCCTCAAAATGCCAAGTCCCGGATCTCAGTCTTCCACCGGGAAGGGATCAGTGAGCGCCGATGGACAGGGGCTCATCAATTCCGACCGCAGATGCCGCGGAGACAGCGGATTTATGACGGATATCAGGGGTTGTCAGGATCGTCCCCGGAGCGGTGCAAGATTAGGTGGACATGTTGGTCGCCACCAGACCACGCCCCCCTATCATGTCTTTTTTAATGAATGCAATTATGATTCAGTTTTTTACAAATCGAATAAAGCTAATTTGAATTTGAATTAGAATTTGACTTAAGTGATTGTTTTTGTGCAGGAAGTAGTCCCTTCCTGCACAAAAACAATCTTCCAATGACACAGATATCCTCGCACCATGGTGCAAGGTGCCTGCGTCACTGCATGGCTGCAGTTTGTGTGCTAGTGCAGAGGGGGAACAGAATTGTGACATATTCATGTCAATATGTCACATCCCTGTGCTTCAGAAGTGCCACAGCACGGTGCAGCTAAAGGGCTTGCAGTGTCACGCTGCAGCCCTTCCTCATAGATCTGAACCTATAGTTTCACCATACAGTACTAATGCATTCTTTCAGTCTATCATGCTCTACACATACATTCAGCCAAACTTTCAGACATTACCATGCAATTATAATTTTTTTTAAACCAGATAAGGCAGTTCTGAACTTTTTTTTCTTCTTTTTTTCTGTTTTTTTTGTAGTTTTTTTAAAATGTTGTACTTTTTCTGGTGTTTTTTAAAAAATGAAAAAATTGAAACATATGCGGGCCCCCTGCTGGGGGACCCCATATGCAAGTTCCAACAGCCTTTCTGTGTCGGAAAGGCTGGTATGGAAAGGCTACCGAAATTCAGCATCGTAATGCCAAGGGAGACTCTTTCCGCCTTTGGGATTACAGGCCGAAATCCGAATCGCTAGCCGGAATGACCAATAGGATTCCTTTCTGTCCACCTCCATTGCAATGAGGCAGTCAGAAATGTATCCGATCAGCTTACAATGATGTGGTCGCCTTTTACGACCGCATCGTTATCGGCCCCTAAATTGGAATTTGTGGGAAGTGACAGTCCTATATGTGTTTCATACCCAAAGTGTGTAACTAAATGTAGTAGTAAAATAATGCTACAGCAAGTGAGCTTATTGGGATTGAAAGTGGTGTAAACACTCATATATAGCTATAGATTTCTATAAATAATCAGGTCGAACATTATGATCAACCATACTTGTAGACAACTACGTTTTTATAAATTTCTGTGCGAAAGCAGAATTATTGTTTTGAGCCTATAAATGTGAGCAACCTCATAAAAATTGTAGATGTAATCCTATGAATCTTGAAGTTACACATTTTTGCGTCACTCAGAGTGGAGAGGTTTGGTGCAGTGGCTGGGGCAGCTGACTTCGGAGAACAGGGTTCAGGATTTGATTCCGGCTCTGGTGGCAGCTCAGCTCAGCAACATATGACTCTGGGCAATAGCTCATCTAATTTCCACAATGGCCCCCAGCACCTTGAGACCCATAAGAGTGAGTATTTCGTGCTTTACAAATAAATATTTTTTGTATTCAGTCATAGTGTTACTGTCAAGTGAAGCACCTCAGGCTCAATACATTGATAATCCTTAGGCAACTATTTCCACTTCGCGTTTTAGGGGAAAAAAATGCTGCAGTTTCATTTTCATAGGTGAAACTGTTCTTTTTGAGGTTTTTTCATGATGCTGATGCATTTATTAAATGTTGATTATTTTTTTCTGTTTTATGACTTTATTTGTGTGTTAGCATTTAATGGCTGTAGATGTCTTTGTGCATTTCTCTAGTTCATTGTTTATGAGACTAAGAACACTGTTGGCACATGTCTAAAACTTTTTATGTGCTTTTTTGATACAAATGTCCTCCTGTATAATATATCTGCTCCTTTCTCGTTCTTCTGGGAATGTTCTGAACACCGATTTCTTCCTGGAGCAATAATCTGGTTAGAGGAATGGTCCTTTGTGGCGGAGCCTGTCACTTCTATTGTATTTTTTGATAAAAGAAAAATAAAAAGCTTCTGCAGAAAATGTCATGACAGTAGCTGGTTGTTTGCTCTTTGGAAAATACAACTGTATGGTAACCTATAATTATGACTGTGTGATCTCAAACGAATATTTCGTGTGCACAATCTAATTAGGTCGCAAAGATTAGGAATAAAATAGAGGGAATGTGCCTAAATACCTTACAGTTGCCATGGAAAATGACGGTGCATTATAAATAGCCTTGAAACTTAAAGTAGGTCTAAAACTGAACAACGCTTTGTTTCACAAATAAAGCAAGAACAACTGTACCAGTCACACTTTAACGTGAAGAAAAGAAAGAAGGCTGCAGCAAAAAATTGACAATGACATAAGCTAAATAACACATTTGCATTTTATATTTGCTTTGTATGGTTCTATTGTTGGAACTTTGAAATGTTGGATAGTTTGGTGTAACTTTGAGGCACAATGTTATCTTGTTGAAGTTATTTAAATAGTGAAGGGATTTGTGAGGTGTAAATTAGTTCTTTTTTCTAGGCCTGGGTGAAGTTTGCGCAGTCCACAAAGCGACTGGAAAACTCTGCTGTGCTACACAGAGTTCCGCAAGTGGTGGAATGCGTTTGATTACGCTGTTTTCGTAGAATTTCAGCGCCGGATGTTTGCCCCACACTGTAAAATCAGCACAAATGGCACCATGTGCAAAGCAAGAGGGCGCTACTTCTTTTCTACTGCTCAAGTAGATTTTCTACTCAAGCAGCAGCTTTCTCAATGTGAACTGAAAGTTTCTAATCGCGAGTGGTCACAACCGCCCGTGTTGAGAAATCCGGCCAGCCCTGTTGGGAAATCTCACCAGGATGTAGATTTCTCTCGCTCGCACTCACCAAGTTGACGTTGGCAAGCATGAGCAAGGAAAAAACTCCATATGCGCTGTGGAGCGCCGAGTGCAGAAAATTGAAAACTCAGCCAACAGAGTGAAGTTCCCAGCCCAGGTCTACTTTTTTCTATTATGAGTCTGTATCTGGAAAGTAACAATTGTGAATCTTGTAGTTTGTGCATTTGTCGATGAAGATATGTGAGGTAGCCGGTGTTATGTTCTTTTGCAGCAAGGTTTTGCTCCCCCCTCTAAACACACAGTAGAACTGTTTTCTGACATTGTGGTAGGCGTTAGAAAATGCTTCAGCATTCTTATGTTGTGGTTAGCCACATGTGCCAAGTGACTGAGGCTAACTTTCCACCCAAGTGTGCAGGAGAGTGCACCTTCAGGAATGGCTCTCAAAGGATCATCCATGGCAAAGTGTGTGATATAATTTCAGGAAAAATAATATATTTTATAAAGTGCAATAAACACTGAGGTATCTGAGTGGCGGTAGCAGTAACAAATGCCACCTGTAGCCCCAGGTATCATTATCATGGTGTGCCACTTCTTACAGAAGAGTGGCTGTCTGGTAGGATTCATTTGTACTCCAATTTAGCAGTAGACCTGAAACCCTGTTAACTAAAATTCAGTACTTTTAATATTGTTTGTGAAAAAAGCTCTATAGAGGAAAGCATAAGACAAAAAAGCTCTATAGAGAAAGCATAAGACATACACCATCAATATATGCACCACATCTGTTCATACACACAGGTGTGTTTGTGCTGACATACTTGGTTTTCAGAGATAGTGAACCTGTACCATTGCGTTTAAGAATTTTTTTTCACAGACAAAATATACCTAACCTTGGAGTCCTGCAACAGCTTGGGAGCTTTCAAGGAGGTAGAGCTAAATTTAGAGTGTTGCTACTGCCTCTCCAAATCCACAATTCACCCGGTTCACTTAAGAGTGACACCACTAGATCTTCAACAGCAGAGACTTAGAGGACTATTTATGAGCTGGTTTGCATCATTCTTACACCACACAGTGTGGTGCAAGACCGACACAAACCTTACATGTGATTTATGAAGCCGCACAAGGCCACTTTGCATGGCCTTGAGTGCCTCCATAAACCTTGAGTAAGGCAGTGCAGAGCAAATCGCTGCTTTGCCTTATTCTGCCATGGAAAGGCATTCCATGGGCATTGGGTGGGTGTTCCCCTGCAACTCCTATGGATTTTAACGCATTCCCTGAGTTCCCATAACTGATAGACCAGGGAATGTGCCTAAAAGATCTGCCTTCTCAAATGAGGTGTAAAGAGGAGAAATATCTTTATTTAATCTTTAGAAAGAGAAATATGCTTCTCAGGATTGTTTTTGTGCAGGAGTGTGTCCCTTCCTGCACAAAATCAATCCTTCATGCAATACAGGCACCTTTGCATCATGATGCAAGGGTGCCCGCATTGGATCTGACTGCCAAACAGGTGCCAGCATAGGAGAAAGGTCAGAAATGGGCCATATTGCCTTAAATTTGACACATCCATGCCCTTTCCCTGTCATGCAGTGCAGAAAAGCAATGTTTATTGATGTTCTGCATTGCTGTACAGTCCAAAATAGGACCCGAAGCCTTTAATACATTTTTTTTACATTTGTAAGGCATATAAATTTTATACATGTATCTCGGAATTTGCCCGAGTTAATGCATGCATTTTTAGACAGAAGGCATTCAGTCGTTAGTCAGTTCCCTGTTATTTGCTTTTTAACATCAATTTAACTTTGATGCTAAAGCATTTGCAAACAGGAAGGGGTCCCCAAAGGACCCATTCCCCTTCGTGAATAAATGCATGCAAAAGTGTTCTCTAAGAGCAAACAGTGGTCCCACAGAATAAAGAATACTTTATTTTTTACATGTATTCATTTTTCCTTTAAGGAAAATGGGCTGTATTCAACAAAAATATATATGCTTTATTGTAAATCAAACACAGACATGTGGTCTGCTGTTCCCAGCAGGCCACCATCCCAGTGTTTTTTAGCGATTCCCAAGAGGTCGCAAATTGCGACCTACCTCATGAATATTAATGAGGTAGGTCATTCCCACTGGAAAATAGCCAATGAAACTCAATGGAGTTTTGTACATTTGATATTGTGATTTCCTAATTGTGATTCCTATGTGTTTATGTTTAGTATGTTTATGTTTATTAGCTTATAGAGCGCGCAAGTGCCAGCTGGGGTCTTTGAGCTAAAATGTCTGCACAGAATATTGGAAAAAAAAGAATAATGAGGCCTAAATATTAATGGAAGGGATTTGTTTCCTAAATATTAAAAGATTTTACTTGAATCTGAGATGGCCAGGTAATGAATTCCACAATTTGCAAGTGGTATAAAAGAATCTTCCTCGTCCCCAGTGAGCCTTCTTTATTCTGGGAATAACTACCCTTCTTGCTGTACTAGACCGTAGGTTATGAGTGGGTACATACTATTTTAAAGGTTTTTTGGAAAGAAAAAGGGCCAACCTTGTGTAAGGCTTTGTGGGCCCAGCACAAGGCTTTGAACTTTATCCGTTCCCTGATGGGTAGCCAATTGAAATCAAAGATAGTTTGTGAAACTGGGCAAAACATGACATGAGCATGGAATCACAATTAGGAACTCGTAATTTTCTATGTTAGTACATGCGACACCATGTTTTAAACACGCGTGAATGTATTACGCATGCGCACATCGTGCATACGCATGTGCATTTGTAAATTATGTGCAAATTGGGTATTAGCAAATTGAAAATATTTCTGTGTAAGAGGCAGACTTCCCCTTGGACTAGCGGTATGTTAATTGGACCCTTATTCTAGAATTCCGTGGACAAAAGGGATACTTTTTACTTAGCAAAGAAAGTGGAATGTCTGAGCCTGGAATGAGCTTTGTTCTTTCTGCTATTGCTACTGCAGGCCCCACAAATCACTGGCTCTGGGGAATGCCATGTGCAATAAATGACTAGCTGCTTCAGCACTAATGTGAGATCAGCAAAGTTCTCTAATGACAGTAAAGTTGCAGAGGTAATGTCCTGAGCTTGATCTGCTATTAGGAAACAGATATGAATCAGGTGTTGCAATCTCCTGGTAGAAGAGATTTTAGTGCATTCTCCTGGAACTGCCGTTTTGCAACTTCCCTCTCTATTCTTCACTAACACTTTCCACTCATACATACATGCATAGACAGACACATACACCACACAAACACATGTACACGCAAAAATGCACACACTCATTTACACTTCCAACAATGCAAGAGTAATAACAGAATATCGTCATTCATCGAATACTAGAGAAAGTGAATGCAGGTGAACTGAAAGGTTTGTGTGGCTTCTCTTTAATACTTTCCCACCACATACTGACCTGTGATGCCACTCGTGATGGCATATAAAAAAAACATAAGACCCTTTACATTTTTTTTTCTTCATTTGTGTGGTTTATTGTTTTTGTGTAGAATTCTGTGCCACTTTTCACAAGCTTACAATATTTCCGAGAATTTGAGCTACATAAATAAAAACGCAGTTGTCTGTTTTTTCTACGGAGACCGGCATTGTTATCAGGAGTCTGCCTATCTAGTATTCCTTAAAATCTATTGAGGGTAGCTGATATTTTGGTAAATCTTAGTTATTAATAGAGTTAAATAAAACGATGAGGAAGGTGCACAGCACTGGTAATACCAATCTTGTGAGTGAGTATTTACTGAGGATGGGTGCTCTCAGGGGCGGTGTTGCCGTCAAACACCATACAATAATAGATGAGAAAGTGTAAGCACACAGGTTGCGATTACATCCCCCAGACGAGGCACTCCGTAATGTTCATAACAATGATTCAAAACGTTGATTAGTGAAGAGTTTATTCAGCATTGTGCCATAGTTTATGAAGCAGAGTTCAAGAGTTCATATGATATTATCGCCATATCATAGAATGTAAACAAAATGACACTCCAATGCATTTCGGGCTGCACGCCCTTTATCAAGGAGAGGCTGAAGAAAAAAGAAGAGAAAAGCCCGGGTCAGGGGGGAGTATATGACGGATGGAAGCCAGTAAATTAACAGGTGCATGAGTAAAATGAAGCATGCCATAGGGGTGTGGGGAGGCTACTCCGTGTGACTTCATAGTGATGCAGGTCAAATATCTATACACGGAAGGGTAGTGCAACGTGAACATGCTCAAGAGTGAACACAAGACGAAGTGAAATACCGAGGAGGTGTAGCCAAACGAATAGAGGATTGTGCAGAATAGAGTGTATTGAACACGCGATGCCATGCATTAAAGCGCTGTGTTAAATATGAAGCATGAATCTGCTCAAAGCATGCCGTTTAAAAATGCAAAATGCGTTACGCGGTAATATTGTGCCCGGGAGGTGGACTACCCAGTACGAGGTTATGGTAGTACGAGTGAGCTAAACAAGAAGTGATACATGATGAATAACTTACTCGGAACGGCGCCGAGACGGTCACTGACGAAAGGCTGGGCGATCAATGAGGTGGCCGGTGTGAGCCCGGAGATAACTGACGTGACATAAAAGACGGACTAGGGAAGGAAGTGAACCGGTGGGGGCCATGATGGAGCAGGAAAGTGTGATAGAAGACATAGAAGAGGGGTCGTGTTAATATAACAAGCAAGTGAAAAATAAACAAGGATGTTAGGGAAAATAAGCAGATGTTGCACACGAAAAAACATATGATGGAGCATTAACAATAAGTAAAGAACAATGCATAAAGTTAAAGATAACAGCTATATTCAACTCGGTCGTTAAGACCATATGGCTTAAGTGTTTGTAAACGAAAAGTCCATTCTAGTTCTTTTTGCAAAAGTATTTTGCGGTTGTCTACCCCTTCTCTGCGGGTGACACATTCCAAAACAGTGAATTGCAACTGTGCGATGGTATGGTGAAATTCCTGAAAATGCATAGCAATGTTGGATTTTGCCTGTTTGGTGCGGATGTTAGATTTGTGTTCGTTGATACGAACTTTGATCTTTCTTTCGGTTTTTCCGACATAGAGTTTTCCGCATGGACACTTCAGTGCATAGATGAGGTTCATGCTGTCGCACGTGGCATTGACACAAAGTTTGATGGCGTTACCTTTCATGGGATGTGTTATTTGGTTGCCTCTGATAATGCAGTTACAATTATTGCAGTTAAAGCATGGTTGTGTTCCTTTGTATTTTTGTGGGGTCGAAATTTCTGTGGACAAGATTTCTTTAATGTTTTTCCCGCGTGTATGTGCGAATAAAGGGAGATCATTAAAAATGTTCCGAAAGTCTGGTTCAATTCGCAAAATAGACCAATGGTTCAATATAATTCTTTTGAACTGTTGGGTTGCCGAGGAAAATTTAGAAACAAGAACCATGCGATTTGATGGTGTTTTAACTGTTTGAGTTAGGCTTTGTTGTCTGGTGATGTTAGTCAAGCGTGCTTCAGCAGATTTGAGAACTTCAGTGGGGTAACCTCTCTCTATGAAGCGTTGGTGCATCTCTTTGATGCGGTAGTTGTAGGTGTCCTGTTCAGATACAATTCTTTTTATGCGCAGCATTTGTGAATAGGGTAAATGTTTTTTCAGGGATCCTTGGTGAAAGCTTTGGAAATGCAACGTGTTGTTGCGGTCCGTGGCTTTACGATGTAAATCGGTGATGATCTTGTTGTCTTGAATTTTCACCTGCACATCAAGAAAAGATATTTCTGATGGGCTTGTCTGCCATGTGAGTTGGATTCGTGGGTCCTTAGAGTTGAGCTCTGTTAGGGCTGTAATCAGTTGATCATGTGTGTTGTTCCAGAGGAAAAAAAGGTCGTCTATGTACCTTGCGTACATTTTGATATTTTGGAAGAGTACGGGATTGTCATAAATGTGGGTTTTTTCAAATTGTTCCATATATATATTGGCATACGAAGGAGCCGCACAATTGCCCATCGCCATTCCCGTAAGCTGAAGATACCATTTGTCATTTTCCTGAAAGTAGCTATGGTATAAAGTATAAATCATAAGTTCCATGAGGAATGTCTGCATTTTAGGATCAATCTCACTTAGGAGTAACGCTTGCTCGACTGCTTCAATACCTCCTTGATGGGGTATGGAGGTGTAAAGAGAACTGACATCGGCTG
The DNA here is from genome assembly GCF_964263255.1 of Lissotriton vulgaris. NCBI lineage: Eukaryota > Metazoa > Chordata > Amphibia > Caudata > Salamandridae > Lissotriton > Lissotriton vulgaris. Next base: position 7,342 of record NW_028248480.1, on the reverse strand, counting down.
TACATAGAATAAGTGACTCCTCATTACTGATGTTGATGGTTGAGAGTTTGTTAAGAAATTCAGTGGTATCTTTAATGTGACTTGTGGATTTAATGACCAGGGGTTGCAGGTACCTGTCCAAGAACTTGCCTGTGGGTTCATGAATGGATCCTTTCGTTGAAACAATTGGGCGAAAAGGCGGATCAAGGAGGTTCTTGTGAATTTTCGGACTCATGAAGATTCTTGGACTTCTGGGGAATTCTCTCAGCAGGTATTTTTTAGTGCGTTCTTGAATGATACCAGTTTGGTACGCTTTCTCTACAATGTTAGATAATGTTTCTTGGAATTCCTTGGTAGGGTTGTTGCCAAGTTCCACATATGTGTTGACGTCAGTGATGTGTTCCAATAGAAGTTGTGAGTACATGTTAGAGTTCATAATAACAAGAGCGCCGCCTTTATCAGCTTTTGCACATCGAATGTTGGGATTATTAGCCAAAGATTTCAAAGTGTCATGATCCTTTTGTGAAATGTTACGATGTTTATTGAATTTCTTAAAGTTTATTTTCGACAAGTCGTTTTTCACCAAACTCTCGAATAGGTCAATGCTTTTGTGGCTCAGGGGAGCCAGATAGTTGCTAGGCGGTCGTAGGCCTAGAAGTTGGTCACTTTTGATGTCAGTGCTAGGTGGCAACACGTTCTCGAAATAGTGACGTAGTCTGAGTTTTCTGGTGAGCTTAAAGACACTAACTTCTAGCTCTAGTTGATTAGTGTGAGTTACAGGAACGAATGAGGTGCCTTTCTGAAGAAGATTCATTTGGTGTTTAGAGATAATGGTATCAGAGATGTTGATAACTAAGTTGGTTTTTTGGTTTTGAGATCCTTCTTGGTCACAGTGCTTCGCGTATTGGGAGGACTTTTTTCCAACTCCTTTCTTCTTGCTCCTCCGGAGTCGATGGTTGTTTCTTGGCCTGTTTCTAAAAAAGGAACCGCAGAAGTTTGGTTTGGTGCACTACTAGAAGCGGATGCCTGGTCACTTGGTGTACCCGTTGGGGTAGTAGATGTTTTTTGTGAGGGACGGTAGGATGTATCACTTCCTGAGGAGGAAGTATCAGTTTGAGTGTTGTAGGGCTTATTACGTCGCCGTTGGGCATATACGTCGGCCCAAGTATACACTTCGTCAAGCTTGTAGTCAAGCGTGTCCCTTCTAAATTTGCGGATCTTTCGTTCGTTTATTTCCCTTTGATGTTTGTCCAGGATAGTCTTGATGTCTTCAAGGGACGAGGTTAATTCTTCAGGAGTAAGTAAATCTTTGAGTTGACGGTCAGTTTCTTTTATTTCCGTTTCAAGCTCTTTTAGAATACTGGCCAGTTCTTCAACAATCAATAAGATGAGGTCAAGACTGCACTTGTTAAGAATGCCATTCCATTTGTCTTTAAAGTCTTTGGAATTCTTACAAAGGGAGGGTTTCAGCGCTATACGCAAACCGCGTGGGATTCTGAGGGCTCGATGGTATTTTAGCAGCGTACTAGCGTGCAGCTTCTGGTTGATGTGGCGTTTTGATAAATACAACAGTTGTTTGATGCATTGCTCTTTATTACGGGTGGGTGTAGTTGGGCTAATATCTTCTTCAATCAGTCCATAAATCCGTTGACGTTCATTTTCATCGTATCCAAGGGTATGGGCCCTTGCTTCAGTGCTTCTTGAGATTTCTTCAAATTGCATGGCGTGCTACCTGCCAGGTGGCGGGACGATGATATATAATAAAACGATGAGGAAGGTGCACAGCACTGGTAATACCAATCTTGTGAGTGAGTATTTACTGAGGATGGGTGCTCTCAGGGGCGGTGTTGCCGTCAAACACCATACAATAATAGATGAGAAAGTGTAAGCACACAGGTTGCGATTACATCCCCCAGACGAGGCACTCCGTAATGTTCATAACAATGATTCAAAACGTTGATTAGTGAAGAGTTTATTCAGCATTGTGCCATAGTTTATGAAGCAGAGTTCAAGAGTTCATATGATATTATCGCCATATCATAGAATGTAAACAAAATGACACTCCAATGCATTTCGGGCTGCACGCCCTTTATCAAGGAGAGGCTGAAGAAAAAAGAAGAGAAAAGCCCGGGTCAGGGGGGAGTATATGACGGATGGAAGCCAGTAAATTAACAGGTGCATGAGTAAAATGAAGCATGCCATAGGGGTGTGGGGAGGCTACTCCGTGTGACTTCATAGTGATGCAGGTCAAATATCTATACACGGAAGGGTAGTGCAACGTGAACATGCTCAAGAGTGAACACAAGACGAAGTGAAATACCGAGGAGGTGTAGCCAAACGAATAGAGGATTGTGCAGAATAGAGTGTATTGAACACGCGATGCCATGCATTAAAGCGCTGTGTTAAATATGAAGCATGAATCTGCTCAAAGCATGCCGTTTAAAAATGCAAAATGCGTTACGCGGTAATATTGTGCCCGGGAGGTGGACTACCCAGTACGAGGTTATGGTAGTACGAGTGAGCTAAACAAGAAGTGATACATGATGAATAACTTACTCGGAACGGCGCCGAGACGGTCACTGACGAAAGGCTGGGCGATCAATGAGGTGGCCGGTGTGAGCCCGGAGATAACTGACGTGACATAAAAGACGGACTAGGGAAGGAAGTGAACCGGTGGGGGCCATGATGGAGCAGGAAAGTGTGATAGAAGACATAGAAGAGGGGTCGTGTTAATATAACAAGCAAGTGAAAAATAAACAAGGATGTTAGGGAAAATAAGCAGATGTTGCACACGAAAAAACATATGATGGAGCATTAACAATAAGTAAAGAACAATGCATAAAGTTAAAGATAACAGCTATATTCAACTCGGTCGTTAAGACCATATGGCTTAAGTGTTTGTAAACGAAAAGTCCATTCTAGTTCTTTTTGCAAAAGTATTTTGCGGTTGTCTACCCCTTCTCTGCGGGTGACACATTCCAAAACAGTGAATTGCAACTGTGCGATGGTATGGTGAAATTCCTGAAAATGCATAGCAATGTTGGATTTTGCCTGTTTGGTGCGGATGTTAGATTTGTGTTCGTTGATACGAACTTTGATCTTTCTTTCGGTTTTTCCGACATAGAGTTTTCCGCATGGACACTTCAGTGCATAGATGAGGTTCATGCTGTCGCACGTGGCATTGACACAAAGTTTGATGGCGTTACCTTTCATGGGATGTGTTATTTGGTTGCCTCTGATAATGCAGTTACAATTATTGCAGTTAAAGCATGGTTGTGTTCCTTTGTATTTTTGTGGGGTCGAAATTTCTGTGGACAAGATTTCTTTAATGTTTTTCCCGCGTGTATGTGCGAATAAAGGGAGATCATTAAAAATGTTCCGAAAGTCTGGTTCAATTCGCAAAATAGACCAATGGTTCAATATAATTCTTTTGAACTGTTGGGTTGCCGAGGAAAATTTAGAAACAAGAACCATGCGATTTGATGGTGTTTTAACTGTTTGAGTTAGGCTTTGTTGTCTGGTGATGTTAGTCAAGCGTGCTTCAGCAGATTTGAGAACTTCAGTGGGGTAACCTCTCTCTATGAAGCGTTGGTGCATCTCTTTGATGCGGTAGTTGTAGGTGTCCTGTTCAGATACAATTCTTTTTATGCGCAGCATTTGTGAATAGGGTAAATGTTTTTTCAGGGATCCTTGGTGAAAGCTTTGGAAATGCAACGTGTTGTTGCGGTCCGTGGCTTTACGATGTAAATCGGTGATGATCTTGTTGTCTTGAATTTTCACCTGCACATCAAGAAAAGATATTTCTGATGGGCTTGTCTGCCATGTGAGTTGGATTCGTGGGTCCTTAGAGTTGAGCTCTGTTAGGGCTGTAATCAGTTGATCATGTGTGTTGTTCCAGAGGAAAAAAAGGTCGTCTATGTACCTTGCGTACATTTTGATATTTTGGAAGAGTACGGGATTGTCATAAATGTGGGTTTTTTCAAATTGTTCCATATATATATTGGCATACGAAGGAGCCGCACAATTGCCCATCGCCATTCCCGTAAGCTGAAGATACCATTTGTCATTTTCCTGAAAGTAGCTATGGTATAAAGTATAAATCATAAGTTCCATGAGGAATGTCTGCATTTTAGGATCAATCTCACTTAGGAGTAACGCTTGCTCGACTGCTTCAATACCTCCTTGATGGGGTATGGAGGTGTAAAGAGAACTGACATCGGCTGTACATAGAATAAGTGACTCCTCATTACTGATGTTGATGGTTGAGAGTTTGTTAAGAAATTCAGTGGTATCTTTAATGTGACTTGTGGATTTAATGACCAGGGGTTGCAGGTACCTGTCCAAGAACTTGCCTGTGGGTTCATGAATGGATCCTTTCGTTGAAACAATTGGGCGAAAAGGCGGATCAAGGAGGTTCTTGTGAATTTTCGGACTCATGAAGATTCTTGGACTTCTGGGGAATTCTCTCAGCAGGTATTTTTTAGTGCGTTCTTGAATGATACCAGTTTGGTACGCTTTCTCTACAATGTTAGATAATGTTTCTTGGAATTCCTTGGTAGGGTTGTTGCCAAGTTCCACATATGTGTTGACGTCAGTGATGTGTTCCAATAGACGTTGTGAGTACATGTTAGAGTTCATAATAACAAGAGCGCCGCCTTTATCAGCTTTTGCACATCGAATGTTGGGATTATTAGCCAAAGATTTCAAAGTGTCATGATCCTTTTGTGAAATGTTACGATGTTTATTGAATTTCTTAAAGTTTATTTTCGACAAGTCGTTTTTCACCAAACTCTCGAATAGGTCAATGCTTTTGTGGCTCAGGGGAGCCAGATAGTTGCTAGGCGGTCGTAGGCCTAGAAGTTGGTCACTTTTGATGTCAGTGCTAGGTGGCAACACGTTCTCGAAATAGTGACGTAGTCTGAGTTTTCTGGTGAGCTTAAAGACACTAACTTCTAGCTCTAGTTGATTAGTGTGAGTTACAGGAACGAATGAGGTGCCTTTCTGAAGAAGATTCATTTGGTGTTTAGAGATAATGGTATCAGAGATGTTGATAACTAAGTTGGTTTTTTGGTTTTGAGATCCTTCTTGGTCACAGTGCTTCGCGTATTGGGAGGACTTTTTTCCAACTCCTTTCTTCTTGCTCCTCCGGAGTCGATGGTTGTTTCTTGGCCTGTTTCTAAAAAAGGAACCGCAGAAGTTTGGTTTGGTGCACTACTAGAAGCGGATGCCTGGTCACTTGGTGTACCCGTTGGGGTAGTAGATGTTTTTTGTGAGGGACGGTAGGATGTATCACTTCCTGAGGAGGAAGTATCAGTTTGAGTGTTGTAGGGCTTATTACGTCGCCGTTGGGCATATACGTCGGCCCAAGTATACACTTCGTCAAGCTTGTAGTCAAGCGTGTCCCTTCTAAATTTGCGGATCTTTCGTTCGTTTATTTCCCTTTGATGTTTGTCCAGGATAGTCTTGATGTCTTCAAGGGACGAGGTTAATTCTTCAGGAGTAAGTAAATCTTTGAGTTGACGGTCAGTTTCTTTTATTTCCGTTTCAAGCTCTTTTAGAATACTGGCCAGTTCTTCAACAATCAATAAGATGAGGTCAAGACTGCACTTGTTAAGAATGCCATTCCATTTGTCTTTAAAGTCTTTGGAATTCTTACAAAGGGAGGGTTTCAGCGCTATACGCAAACCGCGTGGGATTCTGAGGGCTCGATGGTATTTTAGCAGCGTACTAGCGTGCAGCTTCTGGTTGATGTGGCGTTTTGATAAATACAACAGTTGTTTGATGCATTGCTCTTTATTACGGGTGGGTGTAGTTGGGCTGATATCTTCTTCAATCAGTCCATAAATCCGTTGACGTTCATTTTCATCGTATCCAAGGGTATGGGCCCTTGCTTCAGTGCAATCAGAGGCATTACGGAGTGCCTCGTCTGGGGGATGTAATCGCAACCTGTGTGCTTACACTTTCTCATCTATTATTGTATGGTGTTTGACGGCAACACCGCCCCTGAGAGCACCCATCCTCAGTAAATACTCACTCACAAGATTGGTATTACCAGTGCTGTGCACCTTCCTCATCGTTTTATTATATATCATCGTCCCGCCACCTGGCAGGTAGCACGCCATGCAATTTGAAGAAATCTCAAGAAGCACTGAAGCAAGGGCCCATACCCTTGGATACGATGAAAATGAACGTCAACGGATTTATGGACTGATTGAAGAAGATATTAGCCCAACTACACCCACCCGTAATAAAGAGCAATGCATCAAACAACTGTTGTATTTATCAAAACGCCACATCAACCAGAAGCTGCACGCTAGTACGCTGCTAAAATACCATCGAGCCCTCAGAATCCCACGCGGTTTGCGTATAGCGCTGAAACCCTCCCTTTGTAAGAATTCCAAAGACTTTAAAGACAAATGGAATGGCATTCTTAACAAGTGCAGTCTTGACCTCATCTTATTGATTGTTGAAGAACTGGCCAGTATTCTAAAAGAGCTTGAAACGGAAATAAAAGAAACTGACCGTCAACTCAAAGATTCACTTACTCCTGAAGAATTAACCTCGTCCCTTGAAGACATCAAGACTATCCTGGACAAACATCAAAGGGAAATAAACGAACGAAAGATCCGCAAATTTAGAAGGGACACGCTTGACTACAAGCTTGACGAAGTGTATACTTGGGCCGACGTATATGCCCAACGGCGACGTAATAAGCCCTACAACACTCAAACTGATACTTCCTCCTCAGGAAGTGATACATCCTACCGTCCCTCACAAAAAACATCTACTACCCCAACGGGTACACCAAGTGACCAGGCATCCGCTTCTAGTAGTGCACCAAACCAAACTTCTGCGGTTCCTTTTTTAGAAACAGGCCAAGAAACAACCATCGACTCCGGAGGAGCAAGAAGAAAGGAGTTGGAAAAAAGTCCTCCCAATACGCGAAGCACTGTGACCAAGAAGGATCTCAAAACCAAAAAACCAACTTAGTTATCAACATCTCTGATACCATTATCTCTAAACACCAAATGAATCTTCTTCAGAAAGGCACCTCATTCGTTCCTGTAACTCACACTAATCAACTAGAGCTAGAAGTTAGTGTCTTTAAGCTCACCAGAAAACTCAGACTACGTCACTATTTCGAGAACGTGTTGCCACCTAGCACTGACATCAAAAGTGACCAACTTCTAGGCCTACGACCGCCTAGCAACTATCTGGCTCCCCTGAGCCACAAAAGCATTGACCTATTCGAGAGTTTGGTGAAAAACGACTTGTCGAAAATAAACTTTAAGAAATTCAATAAACATCGTAACATTTCACAAAAGGATCATGACACTTTGAAATCTTTGGCTAATAATCCCAA
>NW_028248479.1:0-59282 GCF_964263255.1 Lissotriton vulgaris | reverse complement strand
ATTGCAACCCAAACTGGAAGGAAATGATCTAAGGAATCTAAGGGTAAGCAGGATTATAACCAGATATATTCTCTTAAAAAACTTTTTAAGGAGGAAACCAAATTAGAGACGCACCATCAGTCTGTAGCTTATTATCCAATTTTTACAAAAAGTAAACCCAAATCCATTTTGAACAGTCCTGTATTATCTCATCTTAAAACAATTGCTGAGACTGAGCTATCGAATGATGATGCACAGGGTACAGAAAGTACAAAAGGCAAAAGAAAACAAAAGATGACTAAACTGAAAAGGAGAAAGGCGTTAAGAAGAATTGAGAAAAAGAAAGCCCGTAAAATAAGATTCCAGAACAATCCCCTTTTGCCAATGGGAGTACTAGATAAAGAGGAAAGAGCAGAAAGGCCCCAGTTCCCGTAGATAAGGGAGCAAAAATCGCCGGTGAAAATCCAAAGAGATAACTCTAACCAACTTAGCAAACTAAACCCACAGGCAACAAATTTCTTAACAGTAGGATACGGACTCACAAGCCCGGTAGTGGAGAAGTGTGGCTCACTGGTTAGAGCAGGCAGACCCTGAAGCAGAGGTCAGACCCGGGACCAGGGTTCAATTCCCGACGTGGCAGGTTCTTGAGCTCAAATGTCCACGACTCGATAATTCTCGCTTCGGTGCCTGGCCTAATCATGAGTTCACACTCTGCAACTCTGGGTATTAAGCTTGCTTAATCTCCACAACGGCCCCCCCACGGCGGGATGCCTGGCTTTCACCTTGGGGATGCCCTGTAGGGGCCATCTCACAGGGAAAAGCCAGGACGGGTTCCCAAGGCAAGCGCGGAGATACCCCTTTGGGGGTCGATTCAGGCGCTATATAAGAAACATAATAATAATAATAATAATAATAATAGTAAGAGAGACCCCAAAAAGAACTATCTCTACTCAGAAAAAGGATTTACAAGCAGAGGAGATCAGGCCTAAATATCTGGAAATCACAGAATTATTCCCTTCAGGTGAAGATCCACCTAATCGCGATCGCATTATTAGTCTGCTACGAAAGATTCAGCTGTTACAGTCCCTAGCGCGAAATGAAATAAAATTAGTTACCTTCCCGGAAAAAACTAAAACAACAATAGCGATTGTAGAATTCTGGTCTCCAGTAATACCAGGAATTATATTGAAAGAGAGTGATATTCTTCATAAATATGGTTATGATCTGGCCCCAGTACTAAAGCACGATGTTCAAAAGAAACAAATAATAGAAGAAGACCTTAAAACGCAGCGATCGAAGCATTCTTGTAACAATATGAAAAATCCCCTAGACTACGTTGCAGAAAATATAATTGTTTCCATAAAGAATGGCGAAAGAGAAATCTGGAGCAAAAATACCCTTAGTAAGGAAACAACAAAGATGGATAATTCATGGGCCTGGATCTCGGAGACCCTGAACAGCAATAAACAAATTAAGGACAACAATTCCTCTGTTTAGCATAAGTTTGACGATCTCCTCTTGGAACATTGCAGGGAAAACTAAAGAAAAAATGGATGAAATAACAAAAAATTCTCCAGCTATAGTGGCCCTTCAAGAAACTTGGTCTACATAAAATTTTAATCAAGAGAAATATTTTGTATATGATATTCCTGCAGAGCAGGTTGATCGGGGACATGCGAAAGGTGGGATAGCAATTTTGTTAAATGAAGACTACAAATGGGCCCAAGAAATAATTCCAACCAACTCAAAGAATCACCAATGTATTAAGATCAAGTTCAGGACAAATCCTCTAGAAACCTTAAAAGATCTCCTAATCTACAATATCTATATACCCCCTGGAGGAAAAATGGACGAACTCGCTATTGAAATCTTAGAAGACATCGAACAAACAATAGAAAAGCAAGGCTATCCATTGCTTTTTATCATGGGTGACTTCAATGGGAAAATATCTAATGACGTATTACTGAAATGGGCAAACTGGCACAGAGAAGAGGTCCTGGGAATCTCCATTCCACTATTTCCTGAAGAAAATAAGGCAGATAAAAGAGGAAAGATCCTAATAGCATCACTCCCCATATTAAATGGAATAATATTAAATGGCAATGTAGAAGGAGACATTCCCGCCTCAAACACAAGACAAGGAAATTTTAGTTCCTCACTCTTGGACTACATGATCAGTAGCTACGATCTGTTTGGAACAGTCTCACAACTGAAAATTGATTTTGTTCATGGTAGTGATCATGCTATATTACGAGCAAGTACAGAGTGGAAAATACAACTTTCCTTCTCAAATCAAATTATGTATAGCCACAGCACAGTTCTGATAAACCCAGTCCAAAGAGGGATTCATTGGAATTCAGCTACACTCAATAAAATAGTCACCATGATTGATTCAACGCTACTCTTGCAAGTAATTCATTCTACAAATCCGATAACAAATTTTGAAATGATTATCAAAAAGCTAACACAAAAATTACAGGAAAAGTTGATGCAATCGAGGACAACAAAGAATCAAAACAAAATATCAAAGCTAGCTACCAATACAATACAACTAAATAAACTGTTAAGAGCACATTTTCTAGAGAAAACAGCATCCAAACAGTTAGAAATCAATAAACTGAAAAATCAATGTAGGAGAGAAAAAGAAAAAAACAAGAGAATAATCCAAGATAAAAATTGGGTAGACTTGCAGCTAGCAGCAAAACAAAATAATCAATGTGCCTATTGGAACATAATCGCTAAAGAAACAGGTACGAAAAAAGCATTACAAGCTATCCCGGTGCCTCCAACTGAATGGAACTCTATCTTGCTAATTTATATAAACTAAATACTAACTCAGAAATGAGCTATAATTTTGTTAGGAGCCTAGAATTAAAACCCTTAAATACCGGAGCAACTAGTCCTTTTTCAATTGAGCTACATATAAAAAAGGCGAGAACGACAGGAGCAACGGGTCCTGACCAAAGTCCGATTAAGGTCCTACAATGCAACCCCAAAGAACGGAGTAAGATGTTATCTCCCCTTTTCAACCATATTTTCACTACAGGGGGAAATTCCCAAATCCTGGAAGGGGAGCATTGTAGTACCCATACACAAAAAGGGTACAAGGCTGCATCCTGGTAACTATAGGCAGATAGCCCTTTTGGATGCAACAGGAAAGATCTTTACAGAAACAGTTTTAGACCATCTTAAAGACTGGGCCTTCTCTTCTGGACTAATTCCTCTATATCAGGCCGGATTTAAGCCAAAGCATTCGGTCACTGACAATATTGCTGTGTTGCAAACCATCTTAGATAAATACGTGACAGTAAAAACCCAGGTTGTGTATGCTGCTTTTATCGATTTCACCACCGCATTCAATAGAGTGGACAGAGGAACACTCTGGAGAAAACTCAGGAAAATGGGTATCCCGGACAAACTACTCCATATATTAACATCACTACATACAGATACCTGGTGTCAGGTTCAAATGGGGAGGGAAAAAGGTCTAACTAGCCCTATTCCGACTTCAAACTGCCTCAGGCAAGGATGCCTTCTTGCTCCCCTACTTTTTTCCCTCTATCTAAGTGATATGCCCCAATGTTTTCAGCAGATATGCAACTTTCCACCAAAAATTGCCAACCACAGAATACATACACTGTTGTATGCAGACGGCGTAATTATATTAGACCTAACTCCATTTGGTCTGCAAAGAAGCCTCCAGGCACTTCACAACTATACGGAGGAAAACTACTTGATACCGAACATTGCGAAAACAAAAATAGTTCCATTCTCAGGAAGGAAAAAGAGTACCAAATTCAACTGGTCCCTAGGGGGAAAAATGGTGGAAGTAGTAAATGAATATACCTATTTAGGTCGAATCTTCACCAAGTCTTTACAAAATAGGCCCCATACTCTGAATTTGACCCGGAAATCTGATGTGCATGTGGGAGCACTGTCAAGGCTATACGCTGCATCTGGACAAAGGCACTTTTCCTCTCTGCTTAAGGTATACAGTGGCAAGATTCCACCAGTACTGTCATACACACTCGAAAACATACCAATAAGCCAATGGAGCTTTTTAGACCTAAAAGAAGGAAAGATCCTACGGAAATTAACAAAGTTGTCCCAGGCGGTACCAGTACAAGCTCTTCCCCTTGAGTACTCATTAACCAGCTCCTATGCCCGAGGAATTGCCAATATCATCAGGTGGGCATATAATCTCCTCCATGCGGAAGAAGGAACGCTCCGATCTCTGCTTAAAAAAGAAACATTTGAATATGAATCATCGAAACATGCATTTTCAAGGAATGCTTTAACTGCTTTTAAGTTATCAGAGGTTAACATTAATATGCTACTATCTTGGACACCTGCACAGCTGAAACTCTTTTTAAAGCACTTAGTTTTGACCTTGACTCTCAGCACTGTCTTAAATTGCCTTTATATAAAAATGTTACAGAATCTATAGCTTTAAAAAAAAACAACAGTATATCACTTTTAATCTAAAGCATGGGGTCAGGAGATCGATTGTCCTGCTCCGATTTGGGATACTTCCTGTAAAAACCATTACATCTAGGTGGCACCCAAAAGAAAGTACTATTTGTAACCTTTGTAATGGTGGAGAGCAGGACTTGGAGCATTTGTTGTTTACCTGCCCAAATGCGACAGTGGTAAAGGCAAGAGGTTTTTACAACCAGTTTATACAAAATGTGGAATTCATTCAGTACAGGAATTGATTATTATATGTAAAGCGCCGCCTAACGAATTTGTTTGCTACAATTTTTATACATTTTTAAGACCATTTTTAACTTTGTACTAGAATGAAACTTTTTAACAAAATAGTTTAAATTGGAATATTGTGTATAAAATATTTGTGGTTCTCAGTGGAGAACCAAATAAAATAAACTTGAAACTTGAGCATATGGAATAATTTATGTTGAAAAGAATTTTCCACGTTGTGAAGTAACAACAATATGGAATGCAAATAAACAATACATTTGGAATACTTATCTTACATGTGGATTTTGGGGATTTAAAGATACCTAAACTATCGTAGGACACTGTCTTGAAAAAGTGCCAGTAGAGTGCGGTGTCATACCTTTGACACTATACAAACACTGTTCACGATTTTTACTCCCATTGGCCAGAGGGAGTACACTCATAAGAAATTTGATTTCACAAAGTACGCACCAGAAGCGTTATTAACTTTAATACAAGGAGAGTGCCGCATATTACGCATTTTCACTTCTGCAAAGAGCAGAGGTGTTGAGACCATGTGCAGATCACACAGTAGGTGCACATGATCTACGAGGAAGTTCTGCTGAACTGCCTTAACTGCAGCTTTCAAGTTTGTATACAGGACACTGATTAATATAATACAGCGTATTTTATTTATTTAGTAACTCCTGACAGCAGCTCATTTTTTGAGGCACACCTTTTAAGCCTTATTTATGCGTCACTCACCACAATGCAAAAATAAAACCTTATATAACGTTTTTGTACTTCGAAAGAAGGTTTTCCAGACGCTACTGACTTGTGCTTACGACTGTCGACTTCTTCTATTAGTAGCATTGTAAATAACGAGACGAGTGTTACTATTGGCCAATCAAAAACGTGCTTTATGGTGCTTGATCTCGCACTACCGTTGTTTCTAGGCTCTGTAAATGACAAGTTTTACTATTACTCCATTTAATAGTACTCAGTTGACCAATCTCAGAAGGATGGGAGGGTGATCTGGATTTCTCTCGATTTGAACTCACGACCTACAACCTTCAGATTACATTAGATGTCAGCTCGGAGCATTTAACTCAAGGAGCCACCTTGCCATGCTGATTTTCTCAACTTACGAAGCAGGAGCGGCTGACACAGCCCTGTAGGATTCAAGCCTCTGATATTGTAGTTAAAGTGGATCACTACAGAAGCCATATTAAGCCCCTGAACTATTTGAATGGTAGATAAAACGGTGGCACACTTGGTGCGCCTGTTGTGGAAAGCAAAGGTTCCCATGAATAACATGTTTACACTGTGAACCTCACATACCACAACATTATGATTATGCAGTAACCGGCTTCTCTTGCTCCCACGTGAAGCTTCTGAGGATGGTGAAGGAATGTAGGGTATTCCTGTATGTGAATCCATAGGAGGCTAGTCTGGTACGGGTTCCTGTACATCTCCATGTCCCTGGAACACCAAGGGCTCTCTGGATACGGCCCATTACATTTGGCAACTTTTGTCCACTATCTTAACTGAAGTGCCCTCAACTGATGGGCCTGGTTACTTAAGAAGTTCTACGAGGTAGTAAAGGTTTTCTGGTCTTTGATATTTTTTTTATGCTGAAAACCATTGATGTGCAATTTAGCACCAAATTAAATATTTAAAAGTGGGTTTCTGTTTTGGTCCATTTCTTTTTCGGACGTCAGTGCTACTCGGAGTAAACAAAAATCGGTGTTTGTATTTTGATTATGACAAGCATCATTACACGCGATCACCAGCATGACTGTCTCTGGTTTACACATCAATGTCCAATGAGGTACTTCTTGAGGTAGCAGCACAGTCTCTTCTCCTTGTGAAAGTGCATCACCTCCGTCTTTTAACTCAGCTATGTGGGCAGGCAGTTCAAACTGATGCACACAAAGTTTCAAACCCTCAAAGCAATCTCATTTCCAATCTATTTTCCTACAGTTCTTCTACAACTCATTAAAGTGCTGTGGCTCTCTGTGACGGCTGATGTGGCATTCATGTGGTGAGGCAGCGTGGGGGAGTCAGTGTAGGGGGGCAGTGCAGGGCAAAGAATTAAAAAAAATGCTTACCTGCCATTTGCAGTGTCGGTGCTCTTCTGGCCTCTGCTCCTTGACTCCTGCAGTGCCACAGGCTCCCCTAGCTGAGGGCTGTGCATGGATGCAATCCCTCGGTTGACGCCCCAGGCGACGGGACCAGCTCCGGTGAGATCCTCGCAGCCCGTCCGGAGGGATGAGGCGAGCAGGGGACGGAAGGTGGGCTGCAGGCGGCTGGCGAAACAGGGGGAGGAGAGAGGGAAGGAAAAAAAAGAGGGAGGAGACGGTGGAAGGAAAGGCGCAGGGAGGTAGAGGGAGCGGGAGGGAGACACGGCGAAGGAGAGAGCGCCAAGGACAATATGGAGCTTCGGGTAGGCAGGCAAGAGGTCAGGGGTGGAGAAGGAGACACTACATTTGAGATGGAATAACACAACTTTTACTCCGTCAAATACTGTGCTCCAGGTAACTAACATGAGAGTGGAACTAAAGCACCTTGCTCAGTTTTGCCGCGGAATGACTTCAGTGCAGGGAAGGGGGAGAGAAGTGAGCATGTCCAGGGGTGTGAGAGGTGACGACTGGTCGAACCGCAGACTCGAGCCCCGCGCAGCACCGCTGCTTCCACCCCCGGGGGCGACGTGGCCCCAACACAAACAGAGTGCAGGGAATGACAGCAGGCGGCTAATGACTGCACATACCTGAGGCCAGCAGCGGCCGACCTAATCAGCGGGAGGGGGGCGGGAACAAAAACACGGACAGCAGGAGGGGGGCGGGAAAAGGGCACGGCGGGGAACGAGAACAGCAGCGGCCGACCTAATCAGCGGGAGGGGGGCGGGAACAAAGACACGGACAGAGGGAGGGGGCGGGAAAAAGACACGGCGGGGAACGAAACAGAAGCGGCCTACCTCATCGTAAGGAGCAGGAACATGGCGGCCGCAAAGCTCCTAACTTTCGGATTCGGGGCGTGTTTTGGCGTTCTGAGTGACGGATGACGTCACAGGTGGAAAGAACACCAAAAACACGCCCCGAATCCGAAAGAGACGGGGCTTGTTTCGAGTGACGCCTGTCTCCTCCAATGGCTGGCCTCCGTTTAGGAAGCCAGCCAATGGAGGAGAGAGGAAGAGAGAGGCGGGTTCAAGCCCCCATACTCCAAATCAATAAATCTCCGACCGGAGACTGCGCAAGCGCAGCCTTTAGGTCCTCGACCAAAAAAAGCATGTTGGTCAATTATTAGACGTAAGGAAATAAACACAAGAAAAGTAATGTAGTGAAGAATACTTGGGTTAGAAAAAACAACTGCAACAATTTGTTTGCCAGGGACGAGAAGAGTTGGAAAATCTGAGTTTATTACACGTAACCGGCGAGGACCAGCAACGATTAGGCATGAAGTTGGCTATCCATTAACAACACATCGCACCTTCGACCCTTTCTGATCAACAGGGATTGGAGCAGGGGTCTTCCAACTTGGGGGGGGGGGCATCCAGTGATCCCATGGGGGGCATCAGGCTCTGGCCAAAAGAAGCATTATGCTGATAACAGTGCTTTGCTTTAAGCATGAAAAAAGGAGCAGCAGTAAGCCACTCTGAAATGGGCCATCACTAACATCTTTTGTCAATTATATCCTGGCTTGGAGAAAGAGTCAAAAGGAAAGGGACTCCAAATATTCTTCAATACCCCACCTCGATTTTTAATATTCACACTGTGGATGCTATTAAACGTTAGTAAGGCTTGCCTGACCAGAATAGTGTGTTTGGCAATCATGTATTTGAGTGCATTTTTAAAATGGTTACAGAACTTAACTGCAATGTTTAAATAATTCTAGACACATTTAAAAAAAAAACTTTTTATTGAACACGTCAAACATGATTCAGATCAACATCATATAACTGTGTTCATTTGAAGGATTTATGATTACAACAAGTATCATAAGGTGCATACTATATCACTCCCAGCGGTACACTGGTTCGATCAGTACGATAACCACCCACCTCTTAGCTTCTGCAGGAGTCCTTCACATTCTGTATAACCCTGATCAGTAGCCTCTGTACTTTGCCCATGCACCCCATATCTTTTCCCCTTTGCGTGGACAACCTTAACTTTGGTAAATCGATTGCTCCACCCTGTGACACCAGTCCATGTCTCTCTTCCAGGATTCGAGTAACTGGGATTCCCCTGCGCCCTATGCCTGGGCAATGTTTCTCTTGGCCACCCCACCTGCTAAGGCTAGCCAAAGTCTAGACATATTTAAACATTGCAAATGTAATAGAATAAAACGGTATTAAAAAGTTTGAAGACCACTGCTGTAGAATATGTATGGAGCAGCTGGCTCCCTTCACTCTGCCCTAAACGTTTGATATTCATTCTAAGGAAACCAGACGGTTCTGATTGTCCTTGTGATCCCTGGGATAGGTTCAGGCAGTCTTGTTTCCAGTGTCCCATTTGACCATAATTGAAACACGCTGAGTTTACAGGTGGAGATTTTCTTCCCCGCCTTTGGCTGTTTTGCAGTCTTCCACCTCCCTGCCCACCCTACCCATTTCCATTGTCTCATTATTCCACCCAGTTCCCTCCTTCTCACCGTTTGTGGGAAGTACTGCGTTTGTAATTACATTAGATTTAGTATATTCTTTCTAATGCCCTTTCATGGCCACCCATGATTTGCTACAGAAACCAATCCTGAGAGATTTTCGGTTTGCTAACCCAATACATGTTGGTTTCAATTGCTCCTGCACCTTGGGCAACATCCCTTGAATGAAAGGTACCCCAACAACTCTATGAACCATTTCAGCAGCATTTACCAGAATAACAATCAAAGACATGTTTCAAATGCTAAAGAAAATCAGCAGGGGCCCCCACTTTGCAGGCAATTATTGATCTGATGTTCAGGAGGTTAGATAGGGCCCAGGGAATATGGATGGTGACTCCACCCCCTTGTCTAGGGTCAGGGTACTCTTGCAAGGGTAAAGGGGCATCAGGCTGGACATGTCATTAATTACCCTGTCCTTTACGCTAGGGGAAGTGGTCCGTCTCCCAGGGCGGGGCACATGTTCAGAATTTCTCACTGTCCTGCAGTAGGTCTGAGACTCATGCTCATATGGTCCAAACCAATGTTTCATTCCGGGGGAGTAAGGAACGAGGGGCATATGTACAAGGGAATGGCGGAGCGTGGCGTTAAACACCAAATGCTAACACCACACTCCGCCTTTCCGAAAATGCAGGGATGAGCTGTATTTACAAAGATATGGCGCACCACTATTTTCCCTAGCGCTGGTGCTAAAGTATGCTGCCTAGCGCCAACGCAGGCAACCTTGCACAATAGTGCAAGGGTACCTGCATTGAGGAAATTATTGTTTATGCGCAGGAAGGGACACCTTCCTGCACATAAACAAGCAGAAATGGCGATTTATAACTTCGATGTGTGCTGCGTTGTGCAGCACACATAGAATTTGCAAATCGTCATTTTTGTAATGATAGTTTATGTGCAGGAAGGTGTCGCTTCATGTAAATAAACAATCATGGATGGCGTTTTGCTGTTTCCATGTGGGCTGCACAATGCAGCACACATAGGAACTGCAAGAACAAGGAAAAATATAGCATTTCTCCTCGTACCACAATGTTAAGACCAGGGTTTCCCTGCTCTTAATTTTGGCGCTGCCTCCTTGTAAATAGGTGGCAGCATCAAAATCAATGGGTGTTGCGGTGGAAGGCCCACCGCAACATCCATTGCCCACCCCTTTCATCTAAGTATAGCGTGAAAGGGGCCTTATTTACAAGGCAGCGTTAAGCCAAGTTAAGTGGTTTAACGCCACCTTTTACATAAACTGAAGCCCCTATTGCCACAGGAACATCATTAAAAGTGACGTTCCTGTGGCGATAGGAGCTAGTAAATATGCCCCAAGGTTGCACCAAGGGTGGTAAACAGTGTTGTTGTGTCATCCTCTCATGTTGCTCTTTCACATGTTGCACTACTGCTAGGCGCATGGCTCTTGTGCAATCCCTGCTCTTGCTTGCAAGTGTTTTGCAGGTGCTCCTCCCACAGACCTCAGCCTGTTCCACCATGTCCCAGTGCCCCTCGTGATGCACTCCCAGCATCTCCTGCCAGAATAGGGAGCCTCAAAATATCTAGCACATCATACTCCCTTTCTGCTACTGTTTCTGGACTATCTTTAGACATCTGGGCAAACACATTAGGAGGCAGTGATGCAGTAAGCAAGCTCTAATTCTATCCCTCAGGTGACTGATCTGATATCTCAGTGTCTCAGGAATAGATTTCAGACCCCACACCTGATATTCCTGTCAGCATTTCATGGCTTCCTTGTACCAGTTTAGGAATATTTACCATTGTCCAAGAGTAGGTTTCTTCTCTGGTTCTTTCAATCTCCTTCCTTGGGATTCCTGTATCTTCATATTGCAGTCCCTTCAGTCACAGCATGTTGAGGCTTGGAGAAAGACCAGGCGGCTGACCAGTGTAACTCTTTCAACATATTCCTCCACTAGCAGCTATCTTAGTGTTGTAAGCAGGCTTTTTCGCCCATTCTATATTTTCCTACTCTTACACCCTGGGTTTTAGTCCCACGTCTTGCTCTTAATTCTCGGAATTTTCTCTACCTACCCAAATCACTTTTATCCTGTCACTTCCTGCCCAGACTACAAATATTACTTGAAAACATAAATGTATCTTGTAAAGAAGTAAACACAGACTTATATTTCCAAATTTTAAAATACTATAAACACTGTCTGACTTGACCGGAAAGACAAACGCGGGGTAGTCTTCCGTCCAAGCGTCCCCAAGGAGAATCCTCCATCTTACCTTTGGTGCTTTGGACTGTCGTATGAGGTACAGCCCAGCTGTGGTCGCCGCGTATGGCCAAGTGCATGTGTTTCCTGGCACTGAGAATCACAGATCCCATCGTCCAGGGCTCCCTCAGCAAAGGTTAGTGGAAGTTAGCTCAGCAAAAGAAAGAAAGCCTTACATTTATACCCTACTACATACTAGTTTTCTGTATGGTCAATGCTTACAATGAAAATAAGAAGGTGCCTAGTTCAAGTCATGGGAATGAGAGTTCTTCAGATAGTAGGAGAGACATGTAAACCGCTTTGGCTGAGCATGCTTTTTAGGGTTTTCATGTCTTGGGAGCCAGGATGCAAACGCGGCTCCAGTTCAGAGACAGGCGCACCTGTAGGCAATGTTAGCCTGAGCAAGAAAACATGGCAGAAGCAAGTTACAGTCACACGAATGCAAGTAAATATGTTTGACGCTTCCACAGAGCTCAAGAATATGGGTATTTTCCAAGAGCAGACTCAGTGCAGAGTGGGATCCCCATCTCGTTGTCTAAAAAGCTAAGGGCCTGATTTATAGTTTGGTGGGTGGAGTGCTGTCTGTCAGAGTGGAGAAGGACATTGTATCTGCCGCCATGAGGGACTATTGCCCTCCAAACCCAGAGATCACTGCTGGCCTAGCGGGATCTCTCTACCTTGAGAGGAACGCCATCATGGCGGTTCCTCGCACGGTACAAAAATGTTGGTGAGCTGCAAGGGCGAGTTTGTTATTGAAAAGTAAATACCTTAGAGCCCCCACACCCAGGGAGTTTTTTTCCTGTGTTTGGGGGTCATTATTTCATTTCTGTCCCTCACCACCAGGATTTACCTTTCAGTGATGGACAAAAGAGAAGACAGCACACCCTCACCCTAAATAGGGCGAGCAGTGTAATGCTTTTCCTTCGATGGACCCTTCTCCACAGGGCTATCAGGGAAAGCTTTCTGTTGACAGAGTCAACGGGAGCACCATCGACAGAAAGCTGATGGTCTGCTTGACTCTAAGTGAGGTGGCAACGGGAGCACCATCGACAGAAAGCTGATGGTCCGCTTGACTCTAAATGAGGTGGGCGGGTCTTTAGTTTGGCACATACGGTCCTCCAGTGCATGTGTAATTGAGTGCTTGGTCCACCAAACTATAGATCGGAGCCTTAGTTGGCTACAGTTGTGATAGAAATAGCTTTACTCTCAGAGATAAACTTTATTGTCCATTTTCTGGATAGGCCAAACGTGTATGGCAATCTTGTACATCTACGGACTGACGTACAGAAAAAGATCTCCAGGTAGTAGCAGTGGAAATTCCACATTGATTTGCTTTCATTTATAAAATAAAATTGCATTGCAATTAACATATTGCATTAAATGAAACAACCAACTGTTTACTACAAGTTAAAATTCAATGACTTTGATGATGTAATCTAATTCTTTTCCCATAACAATGCACAGGAGGTGATTGTTCTGTAAATGAAACACTAAATATGTATTTTGCCTATTGAGTTCGCTCTGACTGAATCTGTGATTCACAGATAATTATTTTTTCATTAGTTAATAAATCATTTCACAGTCAGGTTGGCCTGTGTGCAGATTTTCTGTGGCACAGGGAAGAGGAAAGAGCTGAGCAAGATATGGAGAATTTGATCTAGTGTCAGTTTGAAATGCTAGAAGCAAAAGATGGACAAATATACCAGCAAGTGGGTGAAAAATGGGAAGAAAAATAAGGGTGCGGTTTACTGTAACACATCCATCACTTGGAAATGCGTCTTTATATGTGCTTCAGTTATGTACTGCCATAACAAGAAAAGACGAATCCATCTTGGATTTGGAACCTCAGATAGAATTCTCTCAGCAGACCGCCATCTTGGAAAGGGCAATATAAATAGCTGGTCCATGCCCCTTTCTTTTTTTTTTTTTTTTTTTGGTAAACCTTTATTGGACTCGTCAACATCTATACAACAAAGGGCCTACAACCGCAGAGGCCGGCCGCTGAGGATTATAGGATCAAACATCACTTTACAGCACAGTGTAACGCCCTTCATCGTGAGGGCCCATCGACAAGCCAGGATGAGACTTATGTTGAAAGCACAATTGATTGGAAAATTAAGATACAGGTTTAATTTTATATATAAGAGAAGAAACGCATCCGCGCCATACTATAGTAATATGAATGTGAAGGCGGGACCCCGAGACAGGATATATCATGTAAAGCAGGTATGGAGCAAACAATGGTTTAGAAACGTACGATTCAGGATATCAAATGATGTAGCACACAGTTTGCATCAAAAAACCCGCCCTCAAAGCCCGCCCACACCAATTAGCAGGAGACTGAAAAGTGCGTAGTCACCGGGTACAAAGCCACAATACGAAGCAGGTCATTTTACAAACGATTCTGAGTAAAAAGAAAGGAACAGGAAGGAAAGAAAAAAAGGCCATAGAACTAAAAGGAACTAAAACAAGAAACCCCACCCCCATACCTCCCACCCTACACCCCTACAGATGGCTATAGCCCAACCCACTAGCAGTGTGCCTGTCGCCCCAACTAAACTAAAATCCTACGGAAAGGAAATAGAGAGAGAAGTGGAGGAGGAGCGAAAAATATCATACGATTATACAATTTCTTCCCCCCGAGCCTAGTAGAGAGGACCCCCCCTCCGACAGCATACCACAAATATACAGTAGTCCATAGGGAAACGTAGACAGACAGAGGAGACCAGAAGGGACCGCCCCACCCCCCATTAGCAACATATTAGTGAGACCGAGTTATCAATGAAAGCCATAAAAACCAATTGCAGTACAATTAGATTAACCCTGGCCCTTACGCTCACGAGAGTGAATTCTGTCCCACCATACCATCAGATCACAACACACAGCAGAGAGTGTTCGACAAAATGTCCAAAGCACCCGCGCAAAGTTCGGGAACAATAAATCCGACATCAGCCCCTGCGATCCCTGGGGGACCCCCAAGAGACAGTCTTCAGATCGCCAGGCCCCGCTTACATAGTTACTGTGCTCATAGTTAACCAGACCGTGGGAAGATGTAAGTATGAACATGTCCAGTTGCGTCTGAACCACGCCGTCAACAAGCACAAATGGAGCTACGAACTGGGGCTTGACCCTCTCATCGACCCCGGCGTGAACTGCTATTGTCGGGTGGAGTGCAATGAATACTGTGTCCAGTGCGGTAGTCAGCTTTGCAAATAGCGTATCCAGGGAGATTCGAACGTCTGCTATGGCCGCCATGATGTCTTGTAACGTAACTGCCATCTTTGGGATAGGGGGGGTTCCGGGCGTTCAAAGCATTAGATCCCAGCCTGCAGGTAAACACTCTCGGAGACCCAATGGACCACACTAACGTCGGGGCAAGTCGCCCAACGGAGGAATTTCTCTCCTCACCCTGCCCAATCAGCACTTCACGTGTAGTGAACACACCGCCCAGTTTTTGGTCCCACCACGTAGCGCCAGCAATGAGGGCACTTCAATATCCCAGAAGCAGTCGTATCTCTGGCAGGAACTGCAAAGCCGATCTTGCGCCAGTGGGAGAGTCAACACAAGCCCCTGCCCATCCGTAATATGCCACGGCGTGTTCCAAACACTTCACACAGTCATTGCTTTACACCAGCATTAGTGCACTCCTCGGAGTCCTCCGGTCAGGCGACGACCTTCCATCCGGCCATACAGTCTCACAGATTTCCCCATTCGTGGGCACAGGCACAGACGACCTGGGAGGTACTGGGCCAACCCCCCTGCCATCCCCCGCTCCGCACCATCGTTATGTGGTATAATCACTCCTCACTGGCTTTATTTGCGGGGGGCTGCTGCAGATCCGAAAAACGCTTCCGACGGACCCGACCGGCGACTTCTGGTTTGGGTCCGCGATGTTATGCCACTCGGTGACGGGCGGAGCGTCAACTCTAGGTCCCGGCTTCAGTGATCCACAGGCCTCAATTCGAGACGGGCCAAACTCGGGCCATCGGCCGTCCCGAAGCTCCGAAATCAGCCCCCGACGGTCTGCGCAGCTTCCGGCAACGGTCCCTGGGCTCGGGGGACAGGATAGGCGACAGGATGGTAGGCCGGCAGACAAAGCTCGGAGGAGCCGAGTGCTTACGCGGCCATATTGCTCGAGCTCCAAGCTCCTCCCCTCCCATGCCCCTTTCTTGAGACTCATGGGAGTGATTTGACTCATGAAGAAGAAGCCCATGTTGTACAAGCCCAGCGCTGAACTCCGAAGTCCAAAGTCCAGTATCCACATGTGAAACCTAATGCTCCACACAGTTTGTGGAACACCCCACCAGCTGACAGGGCTGGGCTTAGAACCAAAAGCAGCCCTGGTAAACTGTGTCAGACCCGCCTCATACTGCATGTAACGAAAGAGCAGAGCAAGCGAGCCTGATTAATACAAGGGGGCTGGGGGATTCTCCCCCAACTAAGTTATGAGAACAATTGTAATGATGATGCAGTTTTCACAATAGAACCTTGTGCAATCATTGAAAGAATGGCTGGAGAGTAGAGACATGGCTGCATAGCTCAACAAATTAATAAATTGTTGGACGGGTGAGGAGTGGGTGGGTGTATAAATTAATTCAAGGACGGATGGCAATGAGTAAAGACGTTCAGATATGTGGAGCAGATGGTATCAATGCACCGACCAAGACGGGTGCTCTGATTCTCAATTTAGCTTTTGCCGTGGAGTCGGACAGACTACCGAGGAAATAAATATTGTGTGGGCAGAATATCGTGTCAAAAATATCAAGGACCAGAATATTGAGATGGTAAGTGCAATGAGGTAAGCATAGATTTACTATTCTTAACTCCACATCCACGTACCTTGAAGATTTATGTATCATCATGGTACAATATGTGGAGTTAAGTTTGCTTACTCATAGGAACTTAACTTCACAATTTTTTTGTCCTAAATTTTCTGACATGATATTTTTTCTCAGATATTTTGTGCAAACATCTTTTGTAATAAAAACATTCCCCTTCCCAAACACAACCTCAGTGGTTTAGCGCCTCAAAGAATTAAACACAAAGCACTAAGCTGTGATATAAAATGGGAGCGATAGACAGTTACCATGCACTGCACCATCTGAAACTCATTGCTCCCGGCTTCCACTTGACTACATTGTGTGATCCTAGCCAAACACTTTTTTCACAGCGCCTCTTTTTCGGTCATCAACATGGTGCCTCAATGAGCGAGGTGAGTACCATTTTCTCTAGAAAACTTGCAATCTCTAATAAGCTCTTGGCACAGGTGTAACATAAAGTCAGCATACACAATATTACAGCGGCTTTGTGTGGTACTGAAATACTGCGCATACCTTCCCTCACCAGTGGACAGGACAGAGAGTGGCATGGTATCCAGTGCTTGTCCTTCCACACCAGGACTCCTCCTGGTCTACTACACAGTGTTACTGAATGGGCAGGAGGAACAATGCGACATGGAGACAGGCGGGTGGAGGGATACAGAAGGGCGCTAACCATAAACACAAGGGCGCAGCAACATGGAAGTCACGCAGCTGGCTGCATTGTGTCATCTTAGCTGCATGAGCCTGAAGAATAGACTCTTCTTGCTGATCACAGCTGCTAAGGTTTCCATGAAGTGAGTCCCACCTGACTGTGGTGGCCACTCATGCCCGTGGTCCTGCAGCCTGTGTCATCACATTTGAGAGTTGCTGTTGCTTTGGTGGTCCACCTGTTACCACTGATGCCCCTGCCCACCTTAATACTGGTCCAGTGCTGGCTGTTCCCGCCCAGTGCTCAGCTTCACTTCGGTCCTCTCATTTCATTGTATCATTCCATCCACCGCGTGCACAACCCTTTAACATTAAGTCGACTTTGAGATTTAAGTCTTCAGACAAGAAACCTATCTCTTCCAACGGTGCTGCCCAGACCCACCTTGATAACCTTCAGTCACCTCCACTTAAAGAAGTCAATACTGCATGTTCCCTGTTGAGGCAACTGCTGATAACCTCATCATCTTTTCTTTTTTATCCCCTCTTCATTGTTCCATTTTAAAGGACCCTCATATTCTTGGGTCCACATTTTCTCACTCCCTCTTTTTATTTTGGCATCTTCGGCCAGGGCCGGACTGGCCTTTCATGTCATCTGATTGATCCCCGGTGGGCTGGGGTCCTCTGAGGCTTTTCTTTATGTCCCAGGGATGCTGCTGGTGGCTTTATCACTTCATGAAAGCAGGCACAGTGGGGGTGTGAGCAAAAAGACAGGAGGGATATTAGAGGAAGGATCAGAAAGAGACAGGGCGAACGAGAGAGACTGGAAAGCGATGGGTGGAAAGCAAGAGAGTGGGGAAGAAGTGACTGGGGTGGTTTGAACATTTTGCCATGGCTGCTTTGGTTCACCTGTCTTTCACGTCTGTTCCTAGTAAGCTACAGGGCTCCAGCACCCTTGTCTTCTCTTCAAACACATATATTTCCTTTTACCCTAAACTCATCAAATCGTTCGACTTTACCTGCTACAGCTATGGTGATGACAACCGGATCATCGCAGAAATGGGAAAAACATTAGATCTGGAATGCTGGGCCCTAAAACAATATTGCCAAGCAGTGGACCACTGAACGTGATGCAACCACCCCATGCGTAATGTCTAAGTTTACGTCTTTATGAATAGAGCCGAGATCAAGCACTATTCCACCACCCCCTGACCTCAGGTATCAAGAGTCACCCAGTGGCGGCTGGTGACATTTGAAAGTGGTAGGGTGTAAAAGTTCAGGATGAGTGCCCTTTGGTGAGTTGGCGTAGTGAGTGAGCTCAACCATCATAATGGAGGTAGGGGGGGACATTTTGAAAAAAGGGTGGACAAATGGTGCATTTTCAAGCAAATTTGAGAAAGCAGGAAGGTTAATAAAGCAATTGTGATGTAGTTATGAAATCAATCATATGATAATGACCCAGGTAGCTCCTTATTCAGTACAACCACAGAACTTCATAACAGACTCTGAGATAGCAATGCTGAGCATCTCATAGATTTCTTTATTGATATGAAATCTACTGAGGAAATACAAGTTAGTTATTTTGATTTTTTGTACTGGACACAATGAGACAGCAAGGAATAAACATTAAAATTCAGTAGGGCACTGACAAGGCACTTTATAGCTCATTCAGGAGATGAAGAAATATGATCACATCACCCCCTCCCGCTCAAACTTCATTAGCTCCCCTTGCTGGCAGACTACATCGTCAAAACCAGCGGCATCATTTTACAAACATTGCAAAAGATGCAGCTGTTTTTAATGATGCAGTGGGCCAGTAAAGCCATCATGACCTGCAGTCAGGTCATAAACACTTGGCTCAGGAGGCTGTAAACTACTTTGGAGAAGGAAATCCCAGGCGCCTTTGGTTCCTACGCACAACAATGGGACATAGGGAAAGTTATAATTTGTTATTTATTCATATTTTCAAGCTGCAGAGCACAAAAATCAAATAACTGTAGTATGCAAACAATGCAATGTATATAATATATATTTTGGAAGGAAAACGTAACCGGTCTTTCCAGAAAGAAAGTTGAAAAACTGTTCAACTTTAAAGTGGGTAAATATGTGAAACGGTCAGACACAGATGTTTGTAAAACTAAGCTCTGAATCATAGGTAAGTGTAACTTATGCTCATATCGTGAAAGTCTGCCTTGAATTCTGTCATTTTAGGTGTTGGCTCTAGAAGGCGCATATGTGCTGTCTCTAAAGTAGACTTGTTGTATGTACCTTGTGGGCTTCAGCCCACCCATAGACTTACCATTTGCTGGCTCCCTCGTCACTCCATTATTTGTTCTCCCCATTTCCTCATGGCATGCATGCGTCATGCCTCTTCCCGTCCTTAGCCCTCCCCGAGGGTAGCGACCACTTACTGCTAAACATACGCAGCTGCCATTGTAGGTAATTGTTTCAGGACTACTTTTTTTTATTACTTTAAGGGCGCTTTTCCAGAGCTACTGTTTTTACTCACCGTTCTTTGTTTCCTGCTCCTACCTCCTCGTTATTTCTTTATTTCTCATTGCCTCTCGCAATCCCCCTATGTTGCCCTTTCACTCCCCATTCTTTCACGGTCTGTTGTTGCATCTTCTCTTGATTCCCGCAACGTTTTTTTGCACTTTTTTTTATAGCGCTAACTCATCCCGAAGGGATTGGAGAGCTTTACATGAGGACCAGTTACATTATTACAAAAGCATACATTCATTTCATAATAGCCCCGGGAGATTTAATGATTTGCCCTGAATCACAGGATGGTGAGCCAATGCCGAGATTGGAACCTGGTTACCCAGCTCAAAAGTTGGCAGCTCTGGGTGTTAGGCCATATCCTCTCTCCAGAAGTTGGACAATGATCAGTACAGACATGGGGCAGCGCGCCCATCTCTGTTTAATAAACTGTGCCCCAGTGCAGGGGCTACTCCATAGGCTCCAAGTAAGAGTGCCGCTGCTTGTCCAGGGTGATGGCGACCCTTGCTTCTTGATGACGTGGGCCTTGTGACGCTATGGAAAGGCCTTCGGCTCCCTGCTTTTAATGTGATGCAGAGGACAGCGCAGGGGGCTCCCAGCTCTTCACCCTCTAGTTAGGACTGGATATCTACTGGGGCAGTGAGTGCTTACAGGGCAGGAGGTGAAGGGTTTCTGAGGCCACTGTGTCCCATTCTGCACACCCTACCCACCTTTGCAGACGTTTTCATAAATATTCACAAGTAAGTAAAGCATTCAAACCTGGGTGCTTTTACGCACAATGCAATCCTATGGGAGGAAAAGTCAAAGATGCATAACGGTATATACAGTCAGTTTCTGGGGTCCGTCTTCTGGGATTGGAATAGTAGTGGGCCAAGTTCAAAACAGTGCCAGCAGTTCTTTGAGAACCGCCCGGGTTCTACCGGAAGCAAGGTGCTGGTGAGGCTGGTAGCTGGCGCGCTACGGAAAAGGGGGGGACACCTGAAAAGAGGCTGCACAGGGGGACTTGGAGACAAGTTTGAGGACTCCAAAATGGAGGCTCAGGTCACAAGGGGTCTTGGAGGACGGGGCACAGCCTATTCCTCAGGACCCAGGCCGGGTGGCATGGAAGCAGAGTGGTGAGTTCGGCTAGGCTGGGTGTGCAAAGATGCACCTCGAGGTCAGGGACAAACAGCTGGCAGGGGCAAAATCAAAGCAGCTGGACCACTCTCGAAGTGGGTCTCAGTGATGCTGATGTCCCTCACCGGCTGCTTGGTCCTGGTGCAATGAGAATCCAGACTGGTCTCTCGTTGTTGGTGTTTGGTGCAGGGCATTTAGTACCCCAGGGGTTGGTGCTGCACAGCTCCGTTTGGTCATAGTGTCTTCACACTCGGTGGGAAGACAGATCTCACCTTCCAGAGCACGAGTGCCTTCTCCCAGTCATCTGAAGCATCGGTTGAGCCCTGGAGCTGCAAGGCGGTGCACCAGACTTTGCTTATCAGTGCCTGTGGACTGCAGGGGAGTAGCTCTCTACTCCAAGGGACACTTTTGGTATTTGTCGAAGTGCTGGCAGGCTACTCAATGCTTTTGTAGTTCTCCAGCTTGCAGGGTGAGCCATTCTGCCACGATTGTCTAGAGAGGGCTGGGAATGGCAGGGCTTCGCACCACAGTCCAAAGTTCTACTGTAGTTCTCACCAGACAGTGACTCTTCTTTATCCTTCTTCTGTGGATCTGTTGAATCTGAGTTCTTGGGTTCAGGGGTGGCAACAAAATACTCAATT
The DNA here is from genome assembly GCF_964263255.1 of Lissotriton vulgaris. Taxonomy (NCBI): domain Eukaryota; kingdom Metazoa; phylum Chordata; class Amphibia; order Caudata; family Salamandridae; genus Lissotriton; species Lissotriton vulgaris. The sequence continues at coordinate 38,036 of NW_028248479.1, read as the reverse complement.
TAGGGGCGTTATGGGAAGTGACAGGTAGCAGTCAATGGCCTTCCTACCTTCAGGGTGTCCAACCCCTCTCTATGACCACGTCCTGTGGGAATTGGTCATAACCCTGATCCTAGATGGTTAATTCTGTATAAAAAACATGAAGGAATCTGAAAAGCGAGGTCCACATCACCCTTGTTATTTTCCATATTGGTACCCTGATATAGGCTCAGGTAGCTCATAACCCTTCAACTATATTCTTCCCTACATTATACTTGTCACGGTTCACTGGGACTGACCTTTTACCTAGATATGGCACTGCATTCAGAACGCGGGTTTTCCCTAGTTTGAAATCTCATACATTATGCATGAGGATTCTTGGAAGCACAGCAGGAAGACCACCTCCTGTATAATATCTATGTATAAAGTTCAGGCCCGACGTCGTCCTTTAAGGCCGACACAGTAATACAGTGAGGTAGGACCCCTGGGGAGACCTCTGGGTATATATACAAAACCACCCTCAGAGGCACCCTCATCTACCGACCCCCGGGACCACGCACACAATTCAGCGAAGACATCACCGACTTCATCAGCCCGCACGCCCTCCCCTCCGATGACTACATCCTCCTGGGGGACATCAACTTCCACCTGGAGAACAACAACGACCGCAACTCCACCACCCTGCTTGACAACCTCGCCATCCTCGGACTCAAGCAGCTGGTGACCACCCCCACCCACCTCGCCGGACACACACTCGACGCTGTCTTCTCATCCAGCAAGGACATCGTCTTCAGCCACGCCACCGGACTCCACTGGACGGACCACAGCTGCGTCCACTTCACCTTCAGAAGATCCACGATCCACCACCACCAGCAACAGGTTGCTCGAAGAAACTGGAACAAGATCACAGCAGACCAGCTCGCCGCTTCCCTGAGCCAGCACCCTCCCGCCAGCTCAGAGAACCCCAGCCAGGCCGCCGACAACCTCACGAAGTGGATCAGCAACTGCGCAGACGACCTCGCCCCACTGAGGGCCCCGCCTAGCAGACCCGGCAGCAAGAAGGCCCCATGGTTCACCGACGAACTCAAGAGCTCCAAGAAGAACTGCCGAGCCTTAGAGAAAGCCTGGAGAAGGGAGCCAACACCGGACAACATGACCACCCTCAAGCTCGCCACCCGGAAACACCATCAACTGATCCACGCCACCAAGAAAACAGCATTCAAGGACCGGCTGGATAACAACGCACACACAACTGCAAGGAACTCTTCAACATCGTGAAAGAGCTCTCCAACCCCACCGCCGGAAACAACGACATCACCCCGTCGCAAGACCTCTGCAACTCCCTCGCATCTTACTTCCACAACAAGATCGCTGACATACACAACAGCTTCAGCCCACAAACAACGCTCCCCACGACCGCACCAATGCCCCCCACCACCACCCTCAGCGCCTGGACTCATATCAACACAGAAGACACCATCCGCACGATGAACTCTATCCACTCCGGATCTCCGACCGACCCCTGCCCCCACCACGTCTTCAACAAGGCCGAAGCTGTCATCGCACCCCACCTACGGGACATAATCAACACCTCCTTCGACACCGCCACCTTCCCTGAGAGCTGGAAGCACGCCGAACTCAGCGCTCTACTAAAGAAACCAACAGCGGACCCCACTGAACTCAAGAATTACCGCCCCATCTCGCTCCTCCCGTTTCCAGCCAAAGTCACCGAGAAGACCGTCAACAAGCAGCTGGCCGCCTTCCTCGAGACGAATGGATCCCTCGACCCCTCACAGTCTGGCTTCCGAGCCAACCACAGCACCGAGACCGCCCTCATCGCTGCCACCGATGACATCCGAGCCCTGCTGGACAATGGAGAAACAGCGGCCCTCATCCTCCTAGACCTCTCCGCGGCGTTCGACACTGTTTGCCACCGCACCCTAATACAGCGCCTCAGCAACATCGGAATCCAGGAGAAGGCACTGGAGTGGATCATCTCCTTCCTCGCTGGAAGGACACAGAGAGTCCGCCTACCACCGTTCAGATGTGCAGCCACGGAAGTCATCTGCGGCGTTCCTCAGGGCTCCTCGCTCAGCCCCACCCTCTTCAACGTCTACATGAGCCCCCTTGCGGCCATCGCACGCCAACACAACCTCAACATCATCTCCTATGCCGACGACACCCAGCTGATCCTCTCCCTGACCAACGACCCCGCCGCCGTCAGAACCAACCTCCACGAAGGGATGAAAGACGTAGCCGAGTGGATGACGACCAGCCGCCTGAAACTGAACTCAGACAAGACGGAAGTCCTCATCCTGGGCTCCTTGCCCTCCGCCTGGGACGACTCCTGGTGGCCCCCCGCCCTGGGCACCGCACCCAAACCGACAGACCACGCACGCAACCTGGGTTTCATCCTGGACTCCTCGCTCTCTATGACCAGACAAGTCAACGCCGTCTCCTCGTCCTGTTTCAACATCCTGCGCATGCTACGGAAGATCTTCCGGTGGATCCCCACCGAGACCAGGAAGACGGTCACCCAGGCCCTCGTCACCAGCCGACTGGACTACGGCAACGCCCTCTATGCCGGAACCACCGCCAAGCTCCAGAAGAGACTCCAGCGAATCCAGAACGCCTCAGCCAGACTCATCCTCGACGTCCCCAGACGCAGCCACATCTCCGGACATCTGAGAGACCTGCACTGGCTCCCCGTCAACAAGAGAATCACCTTCCGTCTCCTCACCCACGCACACAAAGCCCTACACGACCAAGGCCCGAGCTACCTCAACAACCGCCTCAACTTCTACGCTCCCAAACGCCACCTCCGAACGACCAATCACGCCCTCGCCGCTGTCCCCCGCATCCGAAGAGCGATAGCAGGAGGAAGGTCCTTCTCCTACCTGGCCGCCAAGACCTGGAACACCCTCCCGACCGACCTTCGCCTGACCCAAGATCACCTCTCCTTCAGGAAGAAGCTCAAGACCTGGCTGTTCGAGCAGTAGCGGCACCCCCCCCCCCAAGCGCCTTGAAACCCACCGGGTAAGTAGTGCGCTCTATAAATGCCTTGATTGGTTGATTGATTACATCACATCTTGCTAACATAACGCAGAGGAGACTGAGACTTCCCGGCCGACACACTGCCCAGAGACGCTTAGGTCCCTGCATGCAGACACTACAGCTTGCAGTGGTGTAAACATCCCTCGAGACCAGGACGGGTCCCACAGTCTCTCACTTCAGGTAATAGGGTTGCCTTTATCCTAGAGGAATTCTTGGATTACCACCTACACACATGTTAGGTACACTTAGGTACATCTAGTTAGGGGGGCATTGTAGGAGTACACATCTTTTATTATCATGTGTTTTATATACTCGTATGTATTCATGATTATTGCAAGATGCTATACCATCCATTTACCTTTATAGAACTTCTAATCATTTATATCTTATATTGTCTAATGGTTGATGCAGCTCATCTATTCTACACCAGAATAACAACTGTTCAATAAGGATCACTGAAATATTATCGACGGTCACATTATCGACTTGCTAAAATATCGTTGAATAATTACCGAAGACAAAAATATCGACTTTCTATACTTATTACACAAACTACAAAAATATCGAGTCAAAAATATCGACTCTTTAGAATATCAAGAACATGTAAATGTAAATGTAAATGTATTGGCATTTATATAGCGCACTACTTACCCGTAGGGTCCCAAGGCGCTTCGACCGCTGCGAAACCCTTCCTGGTTTCCCTGAGAGATGGTTCCTTAATGGGTATCTCCAGGGTGAGACCAGGCATCCCCGGTGGTCTGGTGGGGCCGTTAGTGAAGATGAGGCAAGCTAATGCCCAGAGTTGCCGAGTGTGATCGCTGATCAGAGTGGGCACCGAGGCGAGAGAATTATCGAGTCCGCTGACCCTGGTCCAGAAACCTGCCGCGCCGGGAATCGAACCCTGGTCTCGGGCCGTCCTCTGCTCTCGGGTCTGCCGCCTCTAACCAGTGAGCCACACTACTTCACTAAATATCGCAATAATAAATATCGACTACAAATATATCGTTTTTCATGAAATTACCCCTAACACTACAAAAATATCGACAACTAAAATATAGACTACTAAAATATCGTTTTCAAAAAAATATAGAGTTCATTTTTGTACCCTTTCATGTCTAAAATACCATATTAATCATCAATAAAAGTCATTGCTCTATACAAATTACATTTTACATATAATACCTGTTACTTTTATACCATTCCTATTTATCTACATTTGCTATACATCCTATTAAATGCGTTCTATCATTTTAAAAATATTCTTTACATTTAACAAACATTTTCATTACTTTTTTTCACTTACACATCTATTTTATGTAACAACTAACCTGCTTTAATGCGGAAATCACCACATACCACCATTCTCACATCAACAAACACAACAATTAACAAAAGAAAATTCAAACTAGCCTATACAATGCTTCATTACATCCTACAACCAATCAAATCAAAGCACACAAAATACACATACTATAAAAGGGACACATGCATTCTACCATTTGTTGCTGCTAACTCTATAGAAAGAAGATGCCCACACTCTGAAGATTTTGTTCCTGAACAAACATCTTTAAAGATCCAGCTCACTAGCTAATTATTCAAGTAAGTTACAGTGCATTATTTAAAAATCGAAATTAGTAGTGTACTATTTTACTTATATCTCCTAACTCTTGCACTTATTTTATTTTTATCTCCTCTTACATTTCTGATAGAAACTACTCCAAATAAATTCCTAATACATGCTCATATTTCTTCACCTGGAAAATCAGACAGTAAGTATATATTAATGCTCTGTTATACACCAACTGCTGTTTTTAAACACTATTTCACAAGATTCATTCTTTATTTTAAACATTTTATTCACAGATATTCTGAGATTTTCCTATTTCAACACTACAAATGTATAAAACTACACTAATTAAACATGTAAGTATATATGTTTTTGTTATTAAACACCCAATATTAAAAATGCTATTTTCTAAACAACATATCTTGCATATTACATCTTCCCTACAGATCCTATAAAAACATCCAACATCAACTATACCAAAAGACAAGACTACCCTTGCAAAAAATTTAAGTATACTTGTAATTTGTCTAAAACTTCCGAGAAAAACGCAAACTATGTTCTTAACACCATGTTATATATTTTATATTTCCTCTACAGATATTCTGAATACATCATACATCTATTCTACCTACAGCAAAGAAAACTACTTATTTAGAAGTTAGTATACTTTTAAATATTTCCCATTTCCCAACGGTTCCAAATAATATTTGTAATAATTTACATTTATTTATTCTATCTTTTCTACAGATCTGAACTTTACTACCTTGATGTACTCCACCAAATACTACAACTCAACTATTTAAACAAGTAAGTATATGTAATGTTTACATCAAATGTACTACTAAGCAAAATAGAAAACTGCTTTTTCCTCGGAAAAACGTTTGTTATGTGTAAACATTAACTTAGCATTTCTATATTTTCATACCAACAGTAAATAAAGAAATACATACAAGAAAATCCTTCAAAATACAGTTCTGCATTTGTGATTACTACTTTTAGTAACTGTAAGTATAAATACATCATTAATTATGTTTGCACCACAAAGTGAAATATATGTTTTTTGATTTTGTTTCTTTCTACTCTTTCCTAGAACAAGTAAAACAAAATGACAGAAGGTGCAGAATTTGTTATGTCACAGAAAAATAAATTACTGTTATGTTATATGGGTTATGTGTATAATCAGGAAAGACAAAGTGGTAGAAAAGTTTTTTGGAAGTGTACCAAATATTACTCAAACAAATGTTATGGGAGGGCTACTACTGAGGAAACTAATGTGTTATTTACCAGGGAACACAATCATCCCCCAAATGTCACAGAAATTGAAATAAGAGATGCTTTAGAAAGTATAAAAACTGCTAGCACACAAAGTGATAAACCAACAACACAAATCCTTAAAGAAGAACTGTTAAAAGTCCCAGCCCATGCTTCAGGTCAACTACCCTCTATTGACTCCCTGAAACGCACAATTGCACGCACTAGAAGACTCACTAGCACAACCCAACCCAACCCTACTACTTTTGAGGAAATTATTATTTCACCAGAAATGTGCATCACACACAATAAAGACAAATTTATCGTTTTTGACAATGAAAGCAGTACAAACAGAATCATTATGTTTGCAACTGCAAGTAATTTAAGAAAAATCCAACAGTGTCCCCAATGGATGATGGATGGAACATTTAAACCATGCCCAAAACCTTTTTATCCACTATATTCCATCCACGGTTTATACCATAACTATAACATCCCTTTCATTTACTGTTTGCTACCCAACAAACAGCAAAACACTTATACAGAAATATTAAATGTTCTCAAAACTGAAATCAATAATTATTTTCCACAAAAAATAATTATTGATTTCGAATTAGCTATGATTAATAGCATTTTGAGAACATTTCCCCACACAGCAATCCAGGGTTGCTATTATCATTTCAATCAGAGCATATGGAGGCATCTCCAGAAATCAACTTTAAGTATTCTATACTCAACAGATAGCACCTTTGCCTATCAAATTAAAAAATTGATAGCACTGGCCTACGTTCCTGTTACCGATGTAGCGGAACACTACAATTTATTAATTGACAGCACATATTACAAGAGGAATGAAGATAAACTAACCCCATTACTGGACTATTTCGAAGATACTTGGGTGGGAAGGTTGCACAGATCTGGACATCGACGCCAACCCAAATTCCAAATCCCTTGGTGGAATGTCTATCATAGTACTTTAAACCAAGAGGCTAAAACAAACAACAGTGTAGAAGGGTGGCATAATTCTTTCCAAGCTACCACAAGCAGAGGCAAACCCACATTCCATAACCTACTAGAAGCTTTGAAAAAAGAACAAAGCTATCAAGAACTAAGAATGGAACAATCTGTGACCCAAATTGGTCCAAAACTCAGTAAACAAACTAAACAAATGTTCCGACAACTGCAAAGTCAAGTCACACTATATCCTACAACTAGAGGATTAGAATACCTGTCAATAATAGCTAAAAGCCTACTATAAAAATGTCTACAAAATATACTAATGTCTTCTTACAATAATGGTAAATTTAAAAATCATAAACATTTGTAAACAATTATAAATAATACATATTTGTTTAACAAACTTATCAAAATTTGGGACATTATTTCTGAACAAATATGCAATATTTATAATTACATCACACATACACATTACATAAAGATCGACATTTCCCACCCAATAAAAAAAGTACTTTAAATACTTACAATTTTTGTAGATGAAAAAGACGTAATCAAGCAAAATACAATCCATACAATCCATTCCAATATAGGACAATTCCAATATGGGAAACCCTCAAAAACCCAAAAATTAAGTAAAAAAGAAATAAACGCTCCAGGAAATCCCGAAAACAGTAGTGTGGACACTTTAGTATTTAAAGTGATATACACACAACTTTTAAAAAACGGTCACGCATATCAATGTATCAATCCAATTCGAAACCCTCCAAAAACCCGAAAAATGTTTAAAAAATGTAAAATCCACTCCTGGCAAACACGAAAAATAGGAGATACATGTCAAAATATAACCATAATAAGTCATACATTAGTTTCTCCGGAAAAAAACACGCTTCCTTCCATGTAGTTTTCATGCGAGGAACCGGAACCTGTAAAAAAACAGACATAACGAAACCCACCCACAAATAGCCCATAACATTTGTAAATACACTCACAATTAACATTAACCATGTAAGAAGACATTTCCTAACACTTAAAATAACAGTAGAACTAAAACATACACGACGCATCCATAACGACGACATTTCACCTAAACGCTACTTAAACAATTCATACATACACACAAAAACACTACACAGTTCGAATATACCCTCAAACATTACCACTCAGTTATAATTTGTATGTAAAATTAACCTTACCTCTCTCCACGCGAAGCAACTCCCAACCGCGAGCTTCTCCAGTCCTGAATGAAGCGCAATAACCTTACGCGGTAAAAAAGTAGTCCCCTTAAACCATTTTTGAAAAGGTATCATAGAAAATACAATGCTATAGTGAAAAAATATAATACATACACATTGTTATTTTAACAAATTAATACACTAGACTCATTATAATTTAAACTGTTTAAAAAATATAAATATATTTAATATTAAATAATATATAGTAATTATAATTATATATTAATAATATTAAAAAATTATGTAAGACTTGAAATAATATATGTAAATAATTTCTTATTGTGTACATTTATAGGAATACATTTGTGTTTGTTTTTAACTAAACATTATAATTGTTTATGGTAATAATTAATAATAATAAATAATATAACTTATTTCTTGTTATTAATATAAAAATTATAACCATTTAATATATAAACAATGCCCTGAAATAATGTATTTTTTTTCTCTGAATGTATGTTTTTTCTGAAAATAAGAAATAAATGATTATGTTTAGTAATTAATAATAATAATAAATATATTTGTTATTATTTTTATTAATTATTACAAAATGTTTTATAATAATTTCTAAGTATTATAAAAGTATATAATTGCATAAATAATCTTTTGTCAATACCAGATATTATTATTAAACATATTGTTCCCCTATACTGTTATAAAGTTTACAACATAATATATTTATATGTTTCATTTAAAAACAACATTGTCTGAAATATGTACCAAAAATGTCTTAATTTGTATTTCCATTTCTTGAGCAAATATAATAATTGTCATGTTACTTTATCAAAAATGTAAATGTAAAAAATATATATTTCATAATATTAATATATAATATTAACATTATTAAATATAAATGGAAGAAGCTGAAAAAACTTTTTTTTTAATTCAATATAAATACTTGTTACTCAAAGTTAATGATGAAAATATTTTTTATTTACAGAAAAAATGTTGTTAAATAATTTTGTGTGATAATTTACAACATGTATATAAATGATAATGTGTTATTCTGCGAATACTACATTTCAAAATAATGTTATGTTATTTTTGATTGTGATTGTATTGTAGTACACATTAAAAAATAAAAAATGTTTAATAAAGTTTTTTGAAAACATCCATTTTGCATTATTTTGTAATATATTAACACAGTAATGTAAAAATATATGCAAATGTGCTGGACACTGACCAATTAATATTTACTATTGCTACTCCAGTCAAGCTAATATCATGGAAGGTGCTGGACACTGACCAATAATTATTTACTATTCATACTCCAGTCAAGCTAATATCAGGGAAGGTGCTGGACACTGACCAATGATTAATTACTAATCCAACTCCAGTCTAGCTAATATCAGGGAAGGTGCTGGACACTAACCAATTAATAATTACTATTCCAACTCCAGTCTAGCTAATATCAGGGAAGGTGCTAATACATATACATTTAAAATAAATTAAAAACGTAATAATGTAATGTAATATTTTTTTTTAATTTCATTTAATTGATTTAATTTAAAAAAAATTGTTTACCCTGTACGCCTGTACCCCAAAAACCCAAAACTGACCCTGAACCCTAAAAATATCCCTGTACCCCAAAAACCCAAAACTGACCCTGAACACTAAAAATACCCCTTTACCCAAAAACCCCAAACTGACCCTGAACCCTAAAAATACCCCTTTACCCAAAAACACAAAACTGACCCTGAACCCTAAAAATACCCCTTTACCCAAAAACTGAAAACTGACCCTGAACCCAAACAATACCCCTTTACCCAAGAACTGAAAACTGACCCTGAACCCTAAAAATACCCTTTTACCCAAAAACTGAAAACTGACCCTGAACCCAAAAAATACCCCTTTACCCAAGAACTGAAAACTGACCCTGGACCCTAAAAATACCCCTTTACCCAAAAACTGAAAACTGACCCTGAACCCTAAAAAAAAACCTTTACCCACAAACTGAAAACTGACCCTGAACCCAAAAAATACCCCTTTACCCAAGAACTGAAAACTGACCCTGAACCCTACAAATACCCCTTTACACAAAAACTGAAAACTGACCCTGAACCCAAAAAATACCCCTTTACCCAACAACTGAAAACTGACCCTGAACCCTAAAAATACCCCTTTACCCAAAAACTGAAAACTGACCCTGAACCCTAAAAAAAACCCTTTACCCACAAACTGAAAACTGACCCTGAACCCTACAAATACCCCTTTACCCAAAAACTGAAAACTGACCCTGAACCCTAAAAAAACAACTTTACCCACAAACTGAAAACTGACCCTGAACCCTAAAAAAACGCCTTTACCCACAAACTGAAAACTGACCCTGAACCCTAAAAATACTCCTTTACACAAAATTAATTATTATTATTTAATTTCCAATTAATTAATAATTAACAATAACAATAAAGTAAATATATTAGCACATTAGCTGTAATTAATTGAATTTATTAATGAATAGTATTTTTTCCCAATTAATTAATTAACAATAACACAAAATTATATATAATAAAAAATTACTCTAATTAATGTAATTAACTAATTAAAATTAATTACCAATTAATTACTAATAAAAAATATGTACAAAATTATATTAATTAATTAACTAATTAATATTAATTAATTACCAATTAATTAATAATTAAAAAAAAATACAAACATATATTAATTAATTATTATTAAATTACTTCCCACCCTATTCCCCTATAAACCCACAACCCGCTCCTAAACATTAACTACAATTTATATTACTTTTAATACATATTTTTTTTTTAACCTTTTTTCTACATATTCTCGATATTTTTTACTTTGACTATTTATCGATATTTTGTCTTGTCGATTTTTTGGAGTCGATATTTTTGTAATCGATATTTTTTTATCATTATTTTAGTCGATATTTTGACCAACGATATTTTTGTTATCGATATTTTATTAACTCGATATTTTTAACTCGATATTTTGTCCATTCGATATTGTGGAGTCGATATTATGTCTAGTTACCGTTCAATAAATACTTATTGAAAACGCCCAGCCTGTTTATTACGTGTATCTCTCTGAGACAGACTTAAGTGAGCACGAGTGACTGAGAGAAAGGTAGTATTTTGTTTCCGCGGTCCTGAGGGATCAAGGTTGTCATGTTCAATGTTTGCCAAGAACTATTCGCTCCATGGTAAGAGGAGATTCTAGTGGCACTGTGAGCTAGTTGGTACAAAAGGTCAACATACCTGGTGGGGTGTTCAGAGTCAGTCTGACACCAATCCTACAGTGTATGCTGTCCAAACGTGCAGATCCTGTATAATTTTTTTAGGAACTACACAACACCCTAGGTGTGGCGCTGGCTGAATGTGGGTACACCTCCTAATCTTACTAATTTTCCTGCCTGCCTTGCAGCTAAAAGGTGGGGTCAGGACAGGGGGTGGGCACCTCCACAATCTGGAGGGGCCCGGGGTCTTATAACAAAGGCGCAGGCCCTTTCCAGCTTCCCGCACTGGACTGTCCATCCTGCTTGGAGCAGGTGCAAACACCTCTGCCCAGAGCAGGCTTTGTTCCTGACCTCCGAGAGTGAAGGCTTTCATCTCAGAAGGACAGAAACCTGTCTACGGTGGCTGGCTGGTCAAGACCAGTCAGTCAACACACTAGTAGTTGGTGGCTTTTCAGGGGGCACCTCAAAGGTGCCCTCTGTGTGCATTCATTAATAAATACAGCACTGGCATCAATGTGGGTTTATTAAGACAAGGTGTTTGGTACCAAACACCTTGGGGTACAGTGAAGCCATCATGTAGCTGGGGAACTCGTAATGACGAAATATAGAAATATAGAAATATATGGAAATATAGAAGCTGTATCTTCACTGCTATAGTTTCTGCACAATACGTTGTTTGCTTCGCAGTATTTCTCAGTAGTGCTCTGCCTAGGCACGTTACCTACATTCTGCCACATAAACGTGTGTGTGTGTGTAAACACACATAAGCATGCACACATAACACACAGCCTCAGGCACCTCCTTCAAAGTAATAACACTCACATTTAAACATAGGCACACATGACACACCTGCAACCTTACATACATTATTTGATGGATGAAGTGTTCCTTCAGTGATAAGATACAGAATAAACAGTACGGAACCCCGCACTGCGATCGTTGTCTTGGAATCTGGGTGCCAGAATGAATCATAACAAGGCACTTATAACATCTTGCACACACAGTCATTTCCTACAACACCTCACACAACTTGTGCAGTAGAGACCTGTAGGCTTACTGAGGTAAAATGGGGAGAACCCTGTGCCCAGGGGGCTGAACGCTTTCCCAGCTCATCACTTTCAGTCTCTTGTTTTTCTCTCCCTGATGCCGCTCCCTAATATTCTCTGTTCTGCAGCGTCCCGCAAAGCTGCTAAATTTCCACCCATTGTGTTGAATTCAGGAGCACAGATATCAATACTGCAGCAGGTGCAGTGGCAACAGGGAAAATTTTGGGAAGGGCCCACTGCACCCCAGTTGTGCCTCTTTTACTACCCTACCAATGAAAGAGGGGATTAGGGGTATTTAACTCACTTGTATTTGAGCTCTTGCTTCCCCAGTGGGTGAAGCTGTACCATGTCGCCCAGAGCTTGCCTCCAGACAACAACTAGCTATTGCTTTACCTTGATTGCCATAGATGACATCTAAGGCTACATGTGCACTTCACAGATCCATGTTCAATAATCTAATGCTGGCCAAAGGACAGAAAATCCAAGGAAGAAAAGTCCCAAACTTTTACTTTTTGGGTTAATTGAAGCGGTGCTCAAAGGCGTCCATGTCAGTCAAATGAAAAACAGACCCCTCCTTCACAGGCAGACAGGTCTAAAACTGGATGTAAACCAATGTTTGCTTAAGCCTTTTCATCTTGTCTTCAAAGGTTTGACGCTATAGGACTTCGGTGTATACTCTAGTTTTGAAGACTGATTTCTATTTGGTAGAGAAGAGAATTGTCATGCTCGATTAAGATGTTAAGCTATTGCACAATCTATTATATTAAGCTTATTATGCGACATTCAATGCTCAAACAAAGCCCTGCTGCCTGACAACCAACAGTTCACAGAGCAGAGACAGGTTGCACGTAAGCATGAAAAATAAATGCTGCCAAAGCCAATTTGGTCTTTCCTGATTGAGGTATTGAATTTGTAAATGTTTTAGCCATGTTGTACAGCACCGCAGCCTCTGAACAACACGGCTCAAACACTGAAATGCCAATACATCCCATAAGCGAGCCCTATTGGCTTTGTGGCCAACGTTCCTTTAAGTCACCCTGAGTCACGTACTGTTCGCCTCTGTGTTTCTCATGTTCCTATGTTTGTTTCATTGGCTTAGTTGTCATTTAGCACCTTAAAAAGACAAATGTGTCACTCTCAGTGTCATTCAACCAAATAGTTTCACTTGACCAATCCCTTACTCTTAGGTTTTGTGTCTCCTATTACTTTCTTTTTGCAGTTCAATGGTTGATGTTTTACCCCATGAATGTTTCTTTAACATTTGTTCTAATTTTTTTTAAACATATTTTATTTGTCAAGTTGCACATATATTGCAGAACTCTGCACCCCAGAGACAACTGCTCAATTTAACTATACAGTGATAATGACTTTGACTTTTGCATTTAATATCCAAAACCATATTAACAACTCCTCCCACCGCCCTGATCGCGCCATTTCCACATAAACCTGTCCACCACTTAGAAACACACCAGGAAAAGCTAGACCTTTCGAGCCTTCCCGCAACCTGCCCCCATGATCTAAGAGTAAGCTTATATATCATCCCGACAAGTGGACCTCTTCCACCGGTGGTGGGTCCAACATCAGACCCCGATAATCTGCCCACTGTTTCCAAATCTTGTAGTGTTTGCGCGGGCACCCCCTACCAACTAAAATGGGTTGTTCTAGCCGCGTACAGAAGTCCAGCCCATTCTTCCATGCGGTCACCGATGGGGCCCTAGGTGCCTTCCATGCCCTGGCAATATCCCTTTACATTTCTTCTTATTTAAGACACAACATGTCACAGTAACACAACTTTAGGGACAAGATACGACTAAAAGACATTCACATTGACAACACCAATAGCTCTGAGCTCGGGCATTGCAGAGACCTATTGGCTTTGTCCATGCTTTTGTAAATAAATGGGAGAGGCCCTACTATCTAAGGGACAGGGTGCCCAATACAGTAATTGTCATGCCCAGGCAAGGGGCATTAGGACCTTGGGGCGCCAAATAACGCTGCACATCAACAAAGCAATAAGGTTGATAGCTCAACACCACCGGCGAGTGCCAATACACCTGCAACCGCAAGTAGAAGAAGAGATTGAGGCACTGCTCAAACAGGACATAATAGAACCAGCTGAAGGGCCGACGCACTGGGTGTCGCCAATAGTTGCTGTACCAAAGAAACACACGTCCAAAATTCGCATATGTGTTGACATGAGGGTACCAAACACAGCAATTGAACGGGAAAGACACCCTGGACCTCATCTCAAAGACATAATCAGCTGCCTAACAGGCACCAGGAGATTCTCCAAACTAGACTTATGCAAAGGATATCACCAGCTAGAACTCGATCCTCAGTCAGGATACATAACAACATTCTACACGCACCTTGGTCTGTTCCGCTACAAGGTCTGAGTTTTGGAATATCCTCAGCCGCTGAAATATTTCAAGAGACAATAAGACAAGTGATAAGGCCAGTAAAGAATAGCCTGAACTACAGCGACGACATCCTAGTATTCCGCAAGTCGGATGAGGAACATGACAGTGCGCTGCGGGAAGTATGCTCTCAACTAGAGCAGGCAGGGTTCACGTTAAAGGAAGACAAGTGTGAGCTGTGGCGAGAAGAACTGGTGTTCTTTGGACACATCTTTTCCAAAAAAGGAATGCGGCCAGAACGCAGCAAGGTGGACACGTTGGAAAAAGCCAGGCAGCCACGCGATGTGGCGGAAGTGAGGTCATTCCCTGGTCTCGCCAGTTACTGTGCAAGTTATATCAAAGATTTTGCCACAGTGAGTGCGCCACTGCGAGAACTGACAAAACAAGGACAGAGCTTTGCATGGACAAAAGAATGCAGCAAGGCCTTTGAAGAGATCAGAGGAGCTGTGACCGCAGTAGAACACCTGGCATACTTTGATCCGCTATTGTGCACCGAACTGACGGTAGATGCCAGCCCAGTGGAGCTGGGGGCAATACTGGCACAACACAGACCAGGAAAAAACTCACCAAGATATGTGGTAGCGTATGGGAGCAAGAGCCTGTCAGATGTCGAGCGAGCATACTCTCAACCAGTGAAAGAGAGCCTAGCAGTTGTGTGGGCCTATGAACACTATCACATGTTCATATATGGAAAACCATTCACGATATTAACAGACCACCAGGCGCTTATGACAATCTACAGAAATCCCAACGCCAAGATACCACCTCGAATAGAGAGGTGGGGAATAAGACTAATGGACTACAACTTCAAAATAATACACAAGCTTGGCAAGGAACACAACCCGGCTGACTACATGTCCAGACATCCATTGCCGCATGCAATTGAGAATATCTGAACTTCATACTGAAGCACAGTCAGTCTCAATCACGATGGCAGAGCTGAAACATGAAACAAAGCGAGACCCCACCATGCAAGCAATACAGAAAATGACAAAACAGCAAAGGTGGAGACACATTAACAACAACAGCATCCTGGATGAAGGAGTGATAAAGGAGGAACTGATGGCCTTCGAGAAAATAAATGAAGAGCTCTCAGAAACAAGAAATGGCATCATGATGAGGGGAGCGAGAATAGTAATACCAAAAACGCTGAGGAAAAGGACAATAGAACTGGCGCACGAGTCACACCGAGGGATGGTCGCAACCAAGAAGATGCTACGGTAGAAAGTGTGGTTCCCTGGGTTAGACAGCATGGTTGAGGAGGCTGTCATGCGTTGCCATGTCTGCCAAGTGATGGGGCCACCGCCCAAGCCGGAGCCACTAAAGATGTCTGAACTACCAGAAGCAGTGTGGACCGGCAGACTTCTATGGACCATTGGAGATAGGAAACTACATGCTGGTGATAATAGATGAGTTTTCCCGGTTTCCAATAGTCAGGCAAGTAGCGTCAATGTCAGCAAATGCAACACTGCCAGTCATGGATGACGTGTTCGCAGCATGGGGCTCGCCCCAAACACTAAAGACTGACAATGGTCCGCCTTTCTCAGGAGAGGAATTCCGAAAGTTCATGGAATACCTAGGAATAAGACATCGGAAGATAACGCCTCTGTGGCCACGAGCAAATGGGATGGCGGAACGGTTCATGGGAACCATAAAGAAGGCGATACAGAGAGCAAGAATAACACAAATATCGACAGGACAAGCACTATGTCAGGTACTGAGGGACTACGGGAACACCCCTCACAGCTCCACAGGTCAATGCCCAGCGGAGCTCATCCTGGGACGCTTGAGCAGGACCAGACTATCGAAGATGGAAGCAGCGACGAGCGTGGACCAAAGCAACGTAGCTGCAAAAGACGAAGAGGCAAAAGCAAAAATGAAGGCATACGCAGATCAAAGGAGGCACGCCACCAACAAAAAGCTGAAGGAAGAAGACAAAGTGGTAGTGCGACAACGACAGCAAAGAAAATCAGACAATGCATTTTCGAAAGACCCGTTGACTGTGAAGGAGGTGAAAGGATCAATGATAACAGCGTCTGCAGGGCAATATCACATCACGAGGAACAGTTCACATTTCAAGGAGCTAAAAACAAAAGAAGAAGAACTGCCGGCTCCAGCGCCGGAGGCAATCAAGGAGGAAGAAAACACACAGATGGACGACAGAGAAACAAGACCGAGGAGAACATGCAAGACACCACAGAGACTGATTGAAGAGATGTAGTGTGATAAGGGCATGTGAGGGTGTATAGTCTCTCTCTCTCTCTCTCTCTCTCTCTTACTTTTTCTCCCTCTCTCTCGCTCTCTCTCTTTATCAACACTCGCCGACGAGTGAACACCGGCCGCGCTGCGGAAATGTTGTTTGTAACAAAGGGGGAGATGTCATGCCCAGGCAAGGGGCATTAGTACCTTGGGGACAAGGGTGTGGGGAGGGGACACCAGACACCACATCCTGTCAAGGGGCAGGGGAGGGACATTCTAGAGGAAGGGGACCAGAGGCAGGATGCAAGGCACATTGTTCCAGGAAGACGAATAAACATACCTGATCGAATGAAGCTTGTCATGTGATCCTTGGGTGACTGTCACGATATCTCAGTAATAATAAGGTAAGTATTCCCTTGGACAGACTACCAACCTGTGAGCCACATACAACCATACATCATGCAAAATTCTTACTTAAATATATGCTTTCAACAACCCCACAAATAATTATAAAAATACACAAATTTATATACAAATCACATGCATTTATTTAATGTACATTACATAGACCAATAATTAAATTCTTAAAATAACAGCAAAACACTGTTCACAAATCATAAAAACATTTCATATGACAAATTTATCAACAAAATAAAGAGACAACTACAGGTGCCATATTAAAAATCATCAGTAAACCGTTATTTCTATTGAATCTATATCATAGTCATGTCATATAGAACATCCTTTGACTTAATAGTTCGTCGAATTTTACACCTCAGAAGCGTTTACACGTTTTGGTGTGCAAACAAATATAGCAACACCGTCATTAGGACTTTTCACAATAAATGTCTCTTTATGAGGAATAGCACAAAAACATGTGTGCCTTAAAAAATGGCTATTAAAGGCAGAGCTTAATGTCTGTTTGATTTTCTATAGGCTCTTCTAGAATAGATGTTGGGTTGTCTGAATTAGTGTGAATACGTATTGGTGGTCACTTCACCTTACATTAGGGAAAAGGCTGTGCTGGACCACGTCAAAACCTATCTTTAAATTGGTACCTTAACAGTTATCTTGTTAACGACACCCTCGATAAGTTGTTTATGTCCAAAGCTTAAAATCTGTAATGTAGTTCGCTCGTTCTATGGGCTTGTAAAATCTTCACACCTTATAATGAATCAAAAGGACGTCTTCTTATTCGAATCTGATATTGTCCTTCGCGATTATTTCAAACCCCGTCTCAAACGATATCTCACGTGTTTGCTTTCATCCGACGCCGCTCCGCAATCGGGGAATTTGCCCATGCTTGTCCTGGACTAACATTACTTCCACAACCCCTCGAATACAATACAAAAGCGGTGTGACCTGAGCTCGAGTGGTCCAATCTCCAGCCACCATTTTGTGTTCACAAGCCAGTGAGGCCAGCCCCCCTGGCCCCCTCCCCCAGCAACAGGGATTTTCTACATCAGAGGGTGCTTCTGTGAGCTGTTTAAACTGTATTTACTGGGGCCTGTGCACTTCGTTTTTTGGCCAGCAGGGGGAGTAAAGCTTTATTCAAACAGTATTGTTAGATTTCAAGTTAGTGAAGCCTTTACCTGCTGAAGTCCAAAGTTGTGGATTGAGCCTGTCTGTCTCCTAAGAGATTCTGAACAGGAGCAAGCAGCTGCCCAGACCCCACCCCCAGGCCAGCAGACCATTGGCTATTCAGCTACCAGGCTAGTCTGAGCCCTCCTCTCACACCTGCCCAGGCCCCTGAAGGCCTTGCTGGGTGCACCCCAAATCATTCTCCTCCATCTTGTGAGTTGCAGCCCACATGTCCCCCAGATTGCAGTGAGCAGAGTCCAAGAAGTGGTAAGGAGACAGACTAGTGCTGTCTCTTCCCAAGACAAAACGTTGTTTAAAAAACGATTTTCACTTTCTTTGTTTACTGTCTATGCCTGTGGTTGTTACAGTTAAAAATTGTAGTTTTAGCCTGCCTGTAATTGCATATTTTTTCACCTGTGTTGTGTTTTAAATGTGTGGTTTTCCCTGCCCACTTGCCTTCATTTAGTGTCTTGAATAGTGGGATTTGCAGTCCAACCTCTGTAGTTTGTCCCTCTCATTCCTTGGCGACAAATCTGTTTTCCCTCCAAATTTCTCCTTTGCTCTGTGCTTAGGCCTGTGTGCTCAAGCAGTGCACCCCCAGCCACCATTTTGTGTTGACAAGCCAGTGAGGCCAGCCCCCCTGTGCCCCCCCGCCCCCCAGCAACAGGGATTTTCTACATCAGAGGGTGCTTCTGTGAGCTGTTGAAACTGTATTTGCTGGGGCCTGTGCACTTCGTTTTTTGGCCAGCAGGGGGAGTAAAGCTTTATTCAAACAGTATTGTTAGATTTTGAGTTAGTGAAGCCTTTACCTGCCGAAGTCCAAAGTTGTGGATTGAGCCTGTCTGTCTCTTAGGAGATTCTGAACAGGAGCAAGCAGTGCCCAGACCACACCCCCAGGCCAGCAAACCTTGTCTGAGGTTGCTGGGACCTTATATGATGTGTTGTTGGTTGGCACATGTGTACACTGATTGGTGGTTGTATCTGGTGTTTCTATTGGGTTAGGGTTAATGTCCTCATTGGTTGGGTATTTGAGGGTTCTGATTGGTTTCTCGTCTGTGATTCAATCGTTGCAGGGTTGGGGCTAGGGCTAGGGATCGGATTTCTATTGGAAGTAGGGACTAGGGCTTCCTATGTTATTGGTTGTTGGGAGTAGGGTGGGACTAGGGCTAGGGTTAGACCTTTAATTGGAAGTAGCTATTTAGGGCTTCTGGTGTGAGTGGTTGTTGGTCCAGTTGTGGGACTAAGAGTAGGGTTAGGCCTTCTATCGGAAGTAGGGACTAGGGCTACCTGTACCATTGGCTGCTTGGACTTGGGTTGGGACTAGTGGTAGGGCTAAGGCCTTTATTGGACGTAGAGATCAGGGTTTTTGATCTGATTGGGTTCTTGGACTAGGGTTAAGATTGGCTGCAAGGTCCTGGTCTCCTATTGGTTCTAGATGTTAGGGATAGTGTTGTGATTCAATAGTGTTAGGGCTAGGGTTCCCATTGGCTGAAGGGGTCACCTAATTACTAGGGCTACACAACGCCAATCAACACCATAAATAACTACATCCCACTCAGACACACTCTCCCTGCTGTAATTACACCTAACAGTCCACCTTTTATCACTAACAAATATATAATGATCCTTCCATCAGTTGACTTAAAAAAAAATAATAATAATTAAAAAAAAAAATCCTTCACTCTTTTATCCCTCCACTATCCTTTTTCTATCAAAATTAACAGACTAACATGTTCACCTCTCAAATTCCATATTCCATATTCAACTATACTAATATACTGCCCAAATAACTGAATAACATATCTACTACTCAAATGACTTCATAATTACACTACACTAATTTTCAATACTAATCATTTATGGGTTCCGGAGTGGCGTGCTACTCGCCAAAAAAGCGCTTCAACACCCATCAGGGGTAACAAGTGCTATATGAATGCAAATCTTTCTTCCCCTTTTATTCTCACTCCAAGTAACTGACTAATATCCACCACTAAAATTACCTCATAATTCACCATATTGATTCACCACTAATCCTTTATAGGCTTCCTGAATAGCGTGCGTCAACAAGCGATAAATAAATACAAACCTTTGTCCTCCTCTATCCTTCTGCTATCATTCAATATCCAAATAACTGACTAACCTATCCACCACTTAAAATGTACTTGCATGTTTCACTTTAGTAATTCAACACTAATCCTCTGTGGGTCCCGGAGTAGCATGCTACCCGCCGAAAAGTGCTTCGACGCCTCGTCAGGGGTAGTAAGCGCTATATAAATGCAATTACAATACAATACAATACTTTGATTTCCATTTATGGGCGTGGCCCACTGTGGCAGCACACAAATTAGAAGGGATACCGGAAGCAGTGGTGTGACTCTAAGTGTAAACATGGCCTGGCTGTTTTGTCTGCAAAACTCTCAAACAACATTTTCAATTTATTACACAAAACAGTCTCTTCTGTGTAATAAATTGAGAATGTTCTATGAGAGTCTTGCACTTTCCTTGTTTCCCATTCCCGGCGCGGCCCCGCGGGACAGGCCGCCAATCGGCAGCTCACAGTGGTGATTGGGGGGTGGGTGGGGTTGGTCCTCAGTCCGCAGCGCTAAGGGCGCAATGAGGGTGGCAAACGTCGGCCATCAATACTAAACTGTTGAAAATATCTTCCTAGAGTTGTAAAGATGTGAAAATTACAGATTTCTTTCAAGTGAAATGATGCAATGAAAATGCAATGCTGCGTTCAATCAAAGGAAAGGAAAACATGCAATATCCTGATAGGAGACGACTCCATGAATGCAGAGCAACACGAGAGAATGCCTCTGCTGAGGACAACCTGCTGAAGGACTTTCTTGTGTAAATCTATATGCAGCACAGTTTCTGTGATCACACATGAAAGAGCAGTACCAGGGCACAAGTCCTAAAAAAAGAAGTGGGGGACGCGGTCACCAAAAGTTACGTCTCAACAGGAAGTGACGTCACGAAAGGGGGCTCCGCTCTCGTCCCAGAGAGGCCAAAAAGGTGAAGTCCAGCTGTTTAGCAGGGAGGACGGCATCCAGCATGTAAAATAAGTGGGGGGACATTGTCCACCCATGTGGTACCCCGACTCGAGCCCTGAGCAGTACCACAGAAGTACAGCCAGGCCTCACTGAGTGACGGCAAATGTTTGAAGGTTAATGTCAGTCCCTTTAGCACAATTAGAGTCATTTAGGACCCAATGAGGACCAACATACTAAAGTATAACTGTATTGACATGAAAGGCATATCAAACACATCATTTGAACGTGCCTTTCGATAAAAACAAATGTTTTGGGGGAAATTCATGTGACAGACACTTAAAAAAATTATAGGCCAGCTTTTTTGAGAAAGTGAGTGTTCCATTCAATTGTGAGCTTGTGCGTCTGTGCACATGGTTGTATGGCTGGGTCAGTGAATGAATGTGTGAACTATTTCTATGTGTGGTTGAATGAATTGGTGAATGAGTAACTGGATGAATGCATTGACAGATGCATGGATGAAGGAAAGAATGAACGAATGCAGAGTTGGGCCCTGCACTCAGTGCAGCTTCCACGCAAAATAATTAACTTTATTAGTCCCCAGTTTGCAGCTCTCAGGGCGCAATCAATGTTCCTAAAATGAGTATAATTTGAGAGTAACTTGCCAGAGCCTGCTGATGCCTTTAGTTTCTGTCTTGACCAGACCCAAACACTCACTGCTAGAATCTCACAGTGTAGTGTAGTTCCTATTTTCCCTATAGGCCCTGCGCATTGGAATAACATAAACAGCAGTGTAGACGTATAAGTGCGGTCTTCCAGGTCTCTACTGACTATGCTAAACTTAATTGGGTTTGTACCAACTAGCTCAGAGGTCACTGGAAACGTTCTTGACTGAATAGGAAGTGATCAACCTCCCTGGTACAGACAAGAAGGGATTCAGTTTTCCAACAACCGCATAAACATGACAACTTTGCTCCTTAGAATAAGAGTCAATCTCTAGAGTCGTGTGAAACCATAGACAGCTATTTCACTCAGTCAGTTGTGCAGATTACTTTCACCAAGATGCAGAGAATAGAGAGACAGGCGTTTTCAATAAAAGGAATTATTTATTGAACAGTCTTTCTTCTCATGCAAGAGAAATGAATTGCCACAATTGCAAGACTTGTTATTATAAAAAGTGCGTACAGTAAAAGGAGGATTGCGAAATAATACTGTAAAAGCATTGATATGGTTTCTTAGCCATACAATGGTTAAAATGAATAAAATATATACATTCATATATACATTTGACTAACGTACGCAACTGGTGCTTCTAACTACGCCTACCCCAGTGTACCTGACCTAAGCCTAATACTTGGGAGGGAGTAAGTAAGTAGCAGTTTAGCTAAGTTGGTTTTGCCAAGGTTTTGCTTCAAGAATTCTCTCTAAGGGTTTAGTCAACACCATACCTCTGGAATAGAATGTTGGAGGGCTGGTATCTCCTTTCAGGACTCGATATTCCAGTCACCCGCAAGGGTTGGCTGGAAACGCCGGAGCTGGATTTTCTCGGCAGGAGAAAAGACAGCGTCTTTCTCAGCGCGTCAAGGAGGAGGAGGCGCAGCGTCCGTGGGCTTCTCGCATCTGCTGGGCTCTGCAAGGGACAGCTGTTCTGTTCCTGTATTCACCACACCCTCGCATTTGCCTAAGGCAACGTTGGTAATATTTATACCTGAAAGGTGCCTTGTTTGGCGTAAGTTTTTGGACATAAGACGTCAATAAAGTTGTCACCGGAACTGGTCGTTCTTACAGTGCTCATTAGAGTTCTATTACTAATAAAAACAAAGCAAGCGGGGCTTTCCCAGGTTGCTGGGGGTTTTATCTTGTTGAAGAACTCGGAGTGTAATCTAGGAATCTAAGACAGTGGCTTCTGCTGTGTCATCTACTGTAATGAGCTGCAGAGGCGAGGTTCTAAAGTATGGCTCTGATCATTTATGCCAGAGATGAGTTTCTGAAATATGGCTCTGATCGTTTATGCCATTATAGGGGTATGAATGGATTATAGCCGTATAGGGGCATAAGGTCACAATATTGATCGGGGTCCTAGATTAGAACACAACAACAGTGTTCATGACAGTTGCACTTCATTTGCAACACCAATGGCCAAACTCTGGAGCACGCGTCTGATAATCTGTTCGGGCCTAGGACAACAATATGAAGGTGATACTTATCTACAAACACAACTTTGTGCCTTACACATGTCTGCTTTGTTTCCTGCCTAAGTGTACCCACAACCTCACCAACACTCAGTTGGCACAAGCTTCTGAAGCTCACAGCTGGTGGCAATCACCTCTTCCCACCTGGACCTCAAAGTAAACCCAAACTCTACCACCATGCAACACTAGCGGAGTACCCTCTTACCCAACCACCTGAAAGCGACCAAAGACCTCGGCGGAGGCATGAAGCACTATACAAGTCCAATAGCACAATAAAATGTCACTGCCACTACCTCTCACACTTTGGTGAATTTACGTCCATACTAGAAAGCTCGTCAGCTCTGCTCCTTAATTTCTCTGTGAGATGGTCTTTGCTATCAATTCAGACATGTTTCATAAAAATGAAATATTCCATCATTCCTAGTGAGAAGTAATGGAGGAGCTGCTTACAACTCAAAAGGATGGAATAGAAATTTAGAAATACTTGACCTGTGCCCATAACTCGTAAAACAGCTCACTGTGCTAAAGACCGGCCCTGCAATTCCAGCGAATCCACTCAGTGATTCATCGTTACGAGGTCAACAAAATAAGTATTGACCTGGGTAATAATCAATGCCTATTATCAGCAGTTACATATGAGACAAATTGTTAATTACAATATAAAAGTGAACCATTTATAATAAGTAGTTTGAATCCAGAGGTCTGTCAGGTGTCTGAAAGTACTCAGCCAGATTTTATTTTATTTTTATGCGTTTTTATACAGCGCGGACCTTACCCGAAGGTGTCAGAGCGCTTCACAATAGGAACAGTAATGATACATGAGGAGAAAATTACAAGTGAACAAATTACAAAAGCAAACGTTAAGTTACATGAGGCAAAAGTGACAACTGAGAGCAAACAAAATACAAGAGGTAGCAAACAGTGCATTACAGGAGGAAAGAGTGACATTCTCAACTTTCTGTTCTGTAAAACAGGGAGATCGACCTCCATATTGACTGGAGTCATAAACTTGTGCTTCCGGGTGTATGTTGCACTTCCGCCATAACATGGACGCCGAGCTTGCGGTGTGTTTAGCCGACCTGTGTGTCTTTCCTTTGGCAGCTGGTAAGGTGACTCACTGGATCGTCTATAATGTGGTTACCAATTAGACGTAAACAAAGGTATTGCTTTGAGAGTAACATTTGGCTCTAGATTATTCCGGTTGTCCCTTTGCTTATTTTGAAATCACTGCGAGATATTAACGAGTGGACGGGCCTGCCACTGATGGAGCGTAAATGTTTAATGACAGTTGCCTCTATCAATTCTCACCATGAAAACATGTTTACGAGAATGTTTTTTTAATGAAAGCATATTAACTGGCTATGCCGAAAAACGTGAGATCTCAAACTGCATCGTAAAAGCATGCAGAGTGTTTAAGAAATGATAATACAAAAACGTAAACAAAGAGAGAAGCAAAACATATGTATGTATTTATGTGTTTTGAGAAACAAAATAAAGATACTATAGAGTGCCATGATGAAAATATTCTAATATGTATTAAAGTTTAAATAAATATCTGCACATTGAAGCTCTCTAGATCCTAAAATGCTCAACTAGTAATAATTGATATTATGCAAACCTGCAGCTTTCTGTAATGATTTATGAGGTAAACGTCTATTTTAGAGTGTCATGTTGATAATATGCTTTGAAAAATGATAACGTGCAATTGATGTTATGAAAAGAATCTCTTATTTAAAATGTTAGTAGTTCCTAAAATTGACAGGTAACCTCTAAAAGAATAATAGAAATTGAAATAATTAAGAGATGTTAAAAATGCATTTAATAATGTGTGTTTCATAATGATAGTAACACAACAGTGATTCAGCATGATTTCCTGTAGGCCTCAAATGCTTTTCTTCTTTATGCAAGTGTAAACTTCTACGAGCAGTCACTTTAGCCGCTGGAAGAACTTTTCATGAAGTCACCTTTCTGTATTGGTTAAGAATGGATTCACTTCGAGTTAGGCAACACTTTTGACAGAAATGTAACAATATTGTTGTAAACCCAGGAAGAGCGCTTGGAAACGGACAGACTGTGAGCTACTTTCTTGGATGAGACGGAAATGTAATACAAATTGAACTTAATAAATCTAAAGCTTTTGTAAAAAAGGATTACTTAATTCTTCCGGATTTTTGGTGATGTATTGATCACCCCATGAGCAGCCCAGTGGCGTAACGAAACTTGAGGGGGCCCCCTGCAAACTACATGGAGGGGGCCCCCTCCCATCCTCAGTGCCAGTCTAGACCGCTCAGGTCAGCGACCCGCCAACCTGCAGGGGATGCGGGCGATTGTTACGCCACTGTCACCAATACAGCCGTTATAAGTAACACAGGATGGTGGAGTTAAAAGTTGGGCTTAGTCTGCCAGCAGGCTATCATAGGTGGTGGTCCATTCATTACAGGGTCCCTGCCATCAGTACGCCGGGGAAGTTTGCCCAAGTTTAGGTGGGTTTCCTGATGCAGACTCCTGTTATGATATACAACATCGGGCCCACTCATCGTTGAGTTTTGACAAAAGTGCATCCACTGCTCCTTCTGGTTTCCGTTTTAAAACATTAGACAAAGCGACAATGCAGTATTTCAAAAGCAGATGTAACTACAAAGAGCACATTTTCATAATACATTTTTATTAGTAGACAATAGCAATCTTAAGAGGCATTGCATAGCTTCATACATACTGTGACCCCAATTCCATCACAGTCTCTCTCTCTCTCTCTCTCTCTCTCTCTCTCTCTCTCTCAATGAGTCAGTCTCTCTTGCTCAGTCAGTCAGTCCGTCTCTTTGTCTCTCTGTCATTCAGTCTCTCTCAGTCAGTCAGTCTGTCAGTTTCTCTCTCTCTCTCTCTGTCAGTCAGTCATTCGGTCTCTCTCTGTCAGTCTCTCTATCTCTCTGTCAGTTTCTCAGCCAGTCTGTCTCTCCGTCAGTATTCAGACTCCGTGTCAGTCAGTCTCCACTCTCTCTCCACTCTCTCTCCTCTCTCTCTCCTCTCTCCACTCTCTCACTCTTTCCACTCTCTCTCTCCACTCTCTCTCTCTCCACTCTCTCTCGCTCTCCACTCTCTCTCGCTCTCCACTCTCTCTCGCTCTCCACTCACTCTCTCCACTCACTCTCTCTCCACTCTCTCTCTCTCCACTCTCTCTCTCTCCACTCTCTCTCTCTCCACTCGCTCTCTCTCCACTCTCTCTCTACTCTCTTGACTCTCTCTCTCCACTGTCTCTCTCTACACTCACTCCACTCTCTCTACACTCTCTCTACACTCACTCCACTCTCTCTACACTCACTCCACTCTCTCTACACTCACTCCTCTCTCTCCACCCTCGCTCTCCACTCTCGCTCTCCACTCTCGCTCTCCACTCTCCCCTCTCTCTCCCCTCTCTCTCCACCCTCTCTCTCCCTCTCTCCACTCTCTCTCTCGCTCCACTCTCTCTCTCGCTCCACTCCCTCTCTCGCTCCACTCCCTCTCTCGCTCCACTCTCTCTCTCGCTCCACTCTCTCTCACAAAGTAGTGTGCGTTGCCATGGGCGTCCGCAGAAATGTTTCCAGGGCGGGGGGGGGGCACATTTTTTACTTCATCACCATCCCCCTTGCACTCTTCTCCCCTCTGCCTTGCACCCTTCTCCCCTCTGCCTTGCACCCTTCTCTTCTCTACCTTGCACCCTTCTCCCTTCCGCCTTGCACCCTTCTCCTCTCTGCCTTGCACCCTTCTCCTCTCTGCCTTGCACCCTTCTCCTCTCTGCCTTGCACCCTTCTCCCCTCTGCCTTGCACCCTTCTCCTCTCTGCCTTGCACCCATCTCCTCTCCGCCTTGCGCCCTTCTCCTCCCCGCCTTGTACCCTTCTCCTCTCCGCCTTGCATCCTTCTCCTCTCTACCTTGCACCATTCTCCTCTCTACCTTGCACCCTTCTCCCCTCTGCCTTGCACCATTTTCGCCCCCCATGGCCCCCCCTGCGGATGCCCACATGGTGCTTCTAACAAGAGTGCTTACCTGAGGGCACCATTTTGCTGCCTCATCCCTTCTCATATGAGCTTTGCCCTGGAGAATGCTCTCTCTGGGGGGCCCACTCCCACCCTTGTCATGGTCCCGAGCAGTGCTCTATGCTGCCTCCTGCTCTCTCTCTAGGGCTCCCACCATGTCCTTGTCAGCATAGCTGCCAAGGTTTCAGGTTGCTATGTGTGACATTATTATAATGTCAGTGTAACTATGAGTGACATTCCTATAACTATGAGTGACACTTTCTCCAGAACAAAATCAAGAAATGGAAACGATGGAAACAAATAAATATTAGGGAAATGACACCCATTAGAGCAACAATAAACTCTAAGAAGATGTTATAATGGCCAGAAAGCACCAGAAATGGAAGGGCACACACACAGGTAGGGGTCACAATTTGGCGGCAAAGTGTAATTTTTTTCAAAATTGAGCAATTTAATAAAAATCAATTTGCTGATTACAGTACAGCGTCACCAGCTATCATTAACCTGTGGCTAAGAGAGTAAGTAGCATGGCTATTCTGAGCACATAACATTACAGTACAATGAGGCATGATTGGGAGGGGGTTAGGACACGCCCCGGGAGAAAAGGCTGACTGAGGTACACATAGCCTACCTATGAGGGTGTATTGTTTAAAAAAGACATTTTAGGGGACACGGACTTGCAGTAATAAATCCAAAGTTCATCGTCCGACACAGTTTGCAGGGCTCTTTGTGAACTTGCCTTGCCACCTTGCACTAACCCCTGGCTAGAATCGTAGACCTGCTCTTCATCTCTCCCACGGAAGCACCAAAATTAAATATGCCTGCAATGATCATCCCAGAGCCAGAACCCCTCTTTGCACCTGGTTGGGAATAACCCCTGCAATTAGGCCCTACGTCGCTCCCCACTCCTGGCTGTGCACCACTGAATGCTGCTGGTGCCTGTCCTGGGGAGCTGCGGCGCACGACTGCTGCTGTGCCTGTCCTAAGTTATTCGGCCTCATGGAAGCCATAGTGAAGGGACTGGCACTTGCTAAAACAGTATTAAAATAAATATGTTGCACACCAAAATAACATTATTTTGATAGTGTAAGTGACTGTTATGGCGAGTTCACTTACAGTTGACAGTTCGTCTTCGCCCTCTTCTCTTCCCAGGCTAAGGCAGCGCCGTGACTCTGCACCGGGTTCTCTTCTAAGTTGTCTTGACTATTGGCGGGCCGGGCGGCTGCTTGGCCTGGCTCCTTGGGGTGGGCGGGCTATGCGCGCCCCTGGCCCCTGATGCCACACCTTGTGTTTGCGGATTGCGCATGTGCTGTGTGCTGACATTGACAAATGTAATGAGGGAAGGGCATCATTGGTCACCTCTTCTCGCCAGCCAGTCCTACCCCACCCGGCACGCGCATACGCGGCGGAAATCGCAAATGAAAGTTAAAGAAGAATTTCTGGAGTAAACAAGTCCGTCCCCGTCCCGCCGCCTGATTCATCAATTGATTCTGGGAGGAGTCAAAAATTATTTTTAAACAATTTAAACGGAAAATAATCAAGCCAAAAATGTAGCTGAAATGCAGTGTTTTATTCACCATGCATTCTTTTCATCATAGTTGAAGTCATTCAATAACGAACAAAATATATACACGTAATTGTAAAATGATTCATGTGCCCAAATAGAGAAAGAGGGGAAGGGGGAGGGAGGTAAAGTTTACATGAAAGATGTGACTCACTTTTCATTCATTAGAAATAGACAACATACATTCGAGATTCTGGTATGAATTCAAAAGATCCCTATCCAATCAGGGTCTTATGCAATAACAGAAAAAAATGAGAATTTTCTTAAAAAAGGTTCAAGCTCCTATGGGGCCGTACAAATCGCGCCGGTGATAGGAGTTGATGAAGAGTAGATGAACAGTCTACGTTTCGACCCAAAATGATCGTAGGCTGATTGAACCTTACAAAGCGGGTCTTCTTCAGGACCAAACGGGGGTGGGGGGTGGGCAAACCTCCTAGGGTTGAACAGAGAATGAGGGTCAAAATTTAATTATCACAGGGCAAAAAATCCCTATCTGAACCGTAGCGGGGGGTGCCGCCCGGGAACATAGTTATACACACTGAGGACTACACATGAGGACAAGTGTAATTATGAGGACTTTACCTGCTAAAGGTTGCAGGTCAGGGGGTGATCAGGTTACTACTGATTAGTATCAAAGTGGGATAATGGGCGTAAAAGATCGTAGTATCCGTGAGTGAAACGTCCGAAGGGACGGACGGTTGCCGGTTTTGTGTGGAGAAAAACGGCTTACCCGATAGCGCAGGGCTGCTCTGTGCTTGCCGGGGCGTCTCACGATGAAAATGCGTCTCCCGTAACCAGGAAGTGTCCTGGAAGGGGGCGTGGTGAGCCTTAAGTACACGGCTCTTAGAAATTAAGGAAGGACTCCAACCGGGTAACCAGGCAACAAACCTGGTAAACAGATATGCGCGTCAATGGTCTGGATTTACAAAAAGCGGAACAACTCAGCTAATTATCACGGAGAGGAAAAATTGCCACACGAAATGGAGAGTAATGATAAATTTAGGAAGATAACGATGAGTTTAGAAAGCCTAGAGGAATGATAAAACATTGGCATGTATTACAAAACACACATATTTAAAGTCAGTAATCAAATAGGTATCAGCAGGAACCTGCTCACATGGCGGTTTAACTGCTTGAAAGTTACACCCAAATGAAACATTAAACACTGTGCAGATTGACGTGGGCAGTGTATCAAGAAAGGGGGGTTAATCAGCATGAACCTGCCAACATGGCGGTTAAATGCAACATGTTAGAGTCAGTAATCAGGTCAGTAAAAGCAGGAACCTGCTCCCATAGCGGTTTAACTGCTTAACGGTTAAAACATTATACACTATGCAGAGTGACAACAGGGTGATCGGCATGAACCTGCCAACATGGCGGTTAAATGCACCACACCGGCTCAGTCATATGCTGGTAGTATCAAGTAATGTTTAGGAAAACAGGTTGGGAGTTATAGATTAGCAAGTTGGACAAATGTATTCTCTGACTCATTCAGGCCATTTTTTACAGAGTCAAAAGAATTGATCCATTTTAGTTCCCTTACATTCAGGATAGGGGTTAGGCTCCCACCCCTAGGGCCCAGTGTGACCTGTTCCAAGATGACCCATCTCAGACTGTCAGGTGCGTGTTTTTTTTCGATACAATGTTCTACCATTGGGGCGCCAGGCACCTTGCATTTAATTCTACTACAGTGTTGTAGGAATCTGACTTTTGCACGTTGCTGTGTTTGTCCAATGTAAGGTAGATCGCACGGGCATACGATGCAGTATATCACATTAGTGGTATTGCAGTTAGTATGAGATTTAAGGATGACTTTCACTTGTTTGTGAACAAACTCTCTGGTCTGTATGGTTGCAGGGCAGGCTTTGCAGGAGCCACATCTGTAATGTCCCACAATGGGTGGGAGGTTCCACATTGAAGTAATAGTAGGTTCTTTAGTGGTTTCAAGAAGTGAACAAACCACATGATCCCGTATATTTTTGGCCTTTTTGAAGGAGTGCAGTGGTAGGTCTTTGCTGTCCAGGTCTTCGGAGATCAGGTTCCAATGTTTATTAATGACTTTCTTTATAGAATTGCTCTGGGTAGAGAAGGTCGTTACACAAATCAGACGCTCTTCCATTCTCCTTCTTTGTTCATTAGGTTGTAACAAGATGTCTCGATGGTTAAACCATGCTCTTTTTCTGGCTTTTGTGGTTAAACGTTTAGGGTAACCACGTTCCATCAGGCGTACTTTGAGGATTTCAGACTGTTCCATGTAGTCCTCTTTTTTACTACAATTCCGGCGTATTCGCAGGAATTGCCCGAAAGGCAGATTGTCCCTCAGACCTCGTGGATGATGGCTGGAGTATTGGAGTAACGAATTCCTCTCAGTCGGCTTCCTGAAAAGGGTAGTATGTAATGTACCTTCCTCAGCAATGATGGAAATATCCAAGAAATTGACGGCTGTTTTGTCATATTGGATGGTGAATTGGATATCTTGCGATCTTCTATTCAACCAAATAAAAAAGTCTTGAATTTCTTTTTCTGTGCCTGTCCAAATCAGAAGGATGTCATCTATGTACCTCATCCACGTACGTATGTTTGATCTGAATGGATTGACGTCATTGAGTACAAATGTTTCTTCATATGTTGACATAAAAATTATAGCTAGGTCCGGCGCGAATGCTGCCCCCATAGCCACCCCTTTGGTTTGGAGGTAGAAGAGATTTTGAAACATGAAAAAAATTTTCATCATTGCGATTCTGAGGAGTGAGATGATAAAAGCAGTAGGGACCCGAGTGGGGGCCTCTCTTCTGTTCAGTGCCAGTGTAGCTACAACTAATGCCTCATCCTGAGGTATGCTGGTATAGAGCGACACAATGTCACAAGTTGCTAGCAGCTCATGTCTCGAGTCAAACAGTGATCCGTCCACTAAGTTGATTGTGTGTGTGGTATCCCGGATATAGGTTGCAGTGTCTTCAGCTAAAGGTTTAAGAAAGAAGTCTATGTATTTACATAGGGGTTCCAATATGGAGCCACATCCGGAGACTATCGGTCTTCCTGGTGGTTGATTCAGATCTTTATGCACCTTTGGCAGAGTGTAAATAGTCGGCAGTCGTGGGTCTTTCTGGTTCAAAAAACCAAACTCTTGGTCGGATAGGAAGCCTTGGTCCAAACCCTCTTTGGTGGTTCTGAGTATTTCGGCTGCCAGTTCTTTTGAGGGGTCGCCCGGCAGTTTTCTGTAGCTGATTCCATCACCTAATTGCCTGAGGATTTCATTCTTGTAATTGTCCACATCCTGTATTACAATGGCGCCCCCCTTGTCTGCGGGCTTTACCACCACCGATTTGTTCTCTTTCAGGGATATTAGGGCCAGTTTTTCTGCCTTGCTAATATTGTACTTGATGAATTTCCTCTCATCCAGGATCCTCCTGACATCTCGTGTGACAAGGCTTTCGTATGCAAGGATGCGTTGGGTCATAGTGTGGGTTGGGGGGACAAACGTTGATGGAATCCGCAGACCTGTTGTCGATGATGGGCGCTGGATTGGTCTGTCTTTGAAAAAGTATCTAAGTCTAATTTTTCGAAAGAAGCTAGCAAGTTCGACCAATGTGGTGAAGATGTTCGGTAGGGTGGTAGGCACGAATGATAAACCGCGATTGAGTACTCTCATTTCATCCTCTTTCAGAGTGTATTTTGAAATGTTGATCACAGGAGATGGAATAGATTTTACCACCTGTAGTTTTTTCTGCGGGTCGATCTCTCCCCGTGTTCTTCCTGGGGGGTGAAGTTCACCTGTTTCGTCCCTCTTCCTCTGCCTGTATCCCATTCCTCTCTCAAGTTCTGTTGTCCTCTGCCCGATCCCCTGTTCCAGTTGTTGCCTCTGCCTCGGGGGGGTCTCCATCCACCCTGTCCTAAAAAAGGTTGGTAGGTGGGGCCGTATGCTTCCTGGTATCGGTAAGATCCGCTGGGGCCTGCCTGTTCAGAGTCTTCCCCCGAGCTGTAGGACGAATCCGAGAAAGTTGTAAAGTTTCTTCTCCCTCTATAGGCACCTCGACCTCGATTGGTAAATCTACCCTGCGAGTCCTGTCGGTAGTATTCGTCCTGGAGGTAGGGATATGTCTTTTTCTTGTCGTATAATTTCAAGTCTCTGGCAAGTTTCTCCAGTTTTTTCTTTATAGTTGTTGTCTCAAAGTCTTGTATCGTGGAAACAAGTTTGGTGAGGGCTTCCTTGGAGTTGGTTAAGGTTGTGTCAGCTGTAATCTCAGCCTTTAAATCAGAAATTAGTTTCGTTAGAATGGAAATCTGTTCGTTGGCGGTTTCAATGCCTAACACCATCCAGTGTCGCGAACAATTGTTCGCGACAAAGCTGAAACCTTCCCTGAACTTGGGGACGTCGACAAAGATTGCTGGTTCCACTTTCACCTGTAGGCCTACAGGGATAATGTTAGACTGTAAGCATTGTGCAAGAAAATGTCCGTGCAGTTTCGTTCTAATGAGTTTCTTCTCTAGGCGTTCTAGGTTACTAATTTTATCATTGAGGGTGAAGTCGAGATTGGGTAAATTGGATGATAGAAAATTATTGGTTGGATCTAAAAGAAGTTGTTTGATGTAGTCCTCAGTGTAAGATAAAATTTCTTTGTCTGCCATTTAACATTGGTTATAAATCCCAAAAGGGGCGACGTTAAGTATAACTGGGAAAGGAGAAAAACCTCGCAGACTAGTGTCTGCCCGAAGTATATTACAGAACAGGGTTGGACCCAAATAGTCAAAGGGACCTGGGTATATAGGTATTGTAGAGAAGAGGGGTCCCCAACAATCAAGGAGTAGGTAAGAGATGGGAGGAGTCAAAAATTATTTTTAAACAATTTAAACGGAAAATAATCAAGCCAAAAATGTAGCTGAAATGCAGTGTTTTATTCACCATGCATTCTTTTCATCATAGTTGAAGTCATTCAATAACGAACAAAATATATACACGTAATTGTAAAATGATTCATGTGCCCAAATAGAGAAAGAGGGGAAGGGGGAGGGAGGTAAAGTTTACATGAAAGATGTGACTCACTTTTCATTCATTAGAAATAGACAACATACATTCGAGATTCTGGTATGAATTCAAAAGATCCCTATCCAATCAGGGTCTTATGCAATAACAGAAAAAAATGAGAATTTTCTTAAAAAAGGTTCAAGCTCCTATGGGGCCGTACAAATCGCGCCGGTGATAGGAGTTGATGAAGAGTAGATGAACAGTCTACGTTTCGACCCAAAATGATCGTAGGCTGATTGAACCTTACAAAGCGGGTTTTCTTCAGGACCAAACGGGGGTGGGGGGTGGGCAAACCTCCTAGGGTTGAACAGAGAATGAGGGTCAAAATTTAATTATCACAGGGCAAAAAATCCCTATCTGAACCGTAGCGGGGGGTGCCGCCCGGGAACATAGTTATACACACTGAGGACTACACATGAGGACAAGTGTAATTATGAGGACTTTACCTGCTAAAGGTTGCAGGTCAGGGGGTGATCAGGTTACTACTGATTAGTATCAAAGTGGGATAATGGGCGTAAAAGATCGTAGTATCCGTGAGTGAAACGTCCTAAGGGACGGACGGTTGCCGGTTTTGTGTGGAGAAAAACGGCTTACCCGATAGCGCAGGGCTGCTCTGTGCTTGCCGGGGCGTCTCACGATGAAAATGCGTCTCCCGTAACCAGGAAGTGTCCTGGAAGGGGGCGTGGTGAGCCTTAAGTACACGGCTCTTAGAAATTAAGGAAGGACTCCAACCGGGTAACCAGGCAACAAACCTGGTAAACAGATATGCGCGTCAATGGTCTGGATTTACAAAAAGCGGAACAACTCAGCTAATTATCACGGAGAGGAAAAATTGCCACACGAAATGGAGAGTAATGATAAATTTAGGAAGATAACGATGAGTTTAGAAAGCCTAGAGGAATGATAAAACATTGGCATGTATTACAAAACACACATATTTAAAGTCAGTAATCAAATAGGTATCAGCAGGAACCTGCTCACATGGCGGTTTAACTGCTTGAAAGTTACACCCAAATGAAACATTAAACACTGTGCAGATTGACGTGGGCAGTGTATCAAGAAAGGGGGGTTAATCAGCATGAACCTGCCAACATGGCGGTTAAATGCAACATGTTAGAGTCAGTAATCAGGTCAGTAAAAGCAGGAACCTGCTCCCATAGCGGTTTAACTGCTTAACGGTTAAAA
This sequence comes from Lissotriton vulgaris, assembly GCF_964263255.1. Taxonomy (NCBI): domain Eukaryota; kingdom Metazoa; phylum Chordata; class Amphibia; order Caudata; family Salamandridae; genus Lissotriton; species Lissotriton vulgaris. The sequence goes on along the minus strand of NW_028248479.1, from coordinate 2,585 downwards.
CATTATACACTATGCAGAGTGACAACAGGGTGATCGGCATGAACCTGCCAACATGGCGGTTAAATGCACCACACCGGCTCAGTCATATGCTGGTAGTATCAAGTAATGTTTAGGAAAACAGGTTGGGAGTTATAGATTAGCAAGTTGGACAAATGTATTCTCTGACTCATTCAGGCCATTTTTTACAGAGTCAAAAGAATTGATCCATTTTAGTTCCCTTACATTCAGGATAGGGGTTAGGCTCCCACCCCTAGGGCCCAGTGTGACCTGTTCCAAGATGACCCATCTCAGACTGTCAGGTGCGTGGTTTTTTTCGATACAATGTTCTACCATTGGGGCGCCAGGCACCTTGCATTTAATTCTACTACAGTGTTGTAGGAATCTGACTTTTGCACGTTGCTGTGTTTGTCCAATGTAAGGTAGATCGCACGGGCATACGATGCAGTATATCACATTAGTGGTATTGCAGTTAGTATGAGATTTAAGGATGACTTTCACTTGTTTGTGAACAAACTCTCTGGTCTGTATGGTTGCAGGGCAGGCTTTGCAGGAGCCACATCTGTAATGTCCCACAATGGGTGGGAGGTTCCACATTGAAGTAATAGTAGGTTCTTTAGTGGTTTCAAGAAGTGAACAAACCACATGATCCCGTATATTTTTGGCCTTTTTGAAGGAGTGCAGTGGTAGGTCTTTGCTGTCCAGGTCTTCGGAGATCAGGTTCCAATGTTTATTAATGACTTTCTTTATAGAATTGCTCTGGGTAGAGAAGGTCGTTACACAAATCAGACGCTCTTCCATTCTCCTTCTTTGTTCATTAGGTTGTAACAAGATGTCTCGATGGTTAAACCATGCTCTTTTTCTGGCTTTTGTGGTTAAACGTTTAGGGTAACCACGTTCCATCAGGCGTACTTTGAGGATTTCAGACTGTTCCATGTAGTCCTCTTTTTTACTACAATTCCGGCGTATTCGCAGGAATTGCCCGAAAGGCAGATTGTCCCTCAGACCTCGTGGATGATGGCTGGAGTATTGGAGTAACGAATTCCTCTCAGTCGGCTTCCTGAAAAGGGTAGTATGTAATGTACCTTCCTCAGCAATGATGGAAATATCCAAGAAATTGACGGCTGTTTTGTCATATTGGATGGTGAATTGGATATCTTGCGATCTTCTATTCAACCAAATAAAAAAGTCTTGAATTTCCTTTTCTGTGCCTGTCCAAATCAGAAGGATGTCATCTATGTACCTCATCCACGTACGTATGTTTGATCTGAATGGATTGACGTCATTGAGTACAAATGTTTCTTCATATGTTGACATAAAAATTATAGCTAGGTCCGGCGCGAATGCTGCCCCCATAGCCACCCCTTTGGTTTGGAGGTAGAAGAGATTTTGAAACATGAAATTTTTTTTCATCATTGCGATTCTGAGGAGTGAGATGATAAAAGCAGTAGGGACCCGAGTGGGGGCCTCTCTTCTGTTCAGTGCCAGTGTAGCTACAACTAATGCCTCATCCTGAGGTATGCTGGTATAGAGCGACACAATGTCACAAGTTGCTAGCAGCTCATGTCTCGAGTCAAACAGTGATCCGTCCACTAAGTTGATTGTGTGTGTGGTATCCCGGATATAGGTTGCAGTGTCTTCAGCTAAAGGTTTAAGAAAGAAGTCTATGTATTTACATAGGGGTTCCAATATGGAGCAACATCCGGAGACTATCGGTCTTCCTGGTGGTTGATTCAGATCTTTATGCACCTTTGGCAGAGTGTAAATAGTCGGCAGTCGTGGGTCTTTCTGGTTCAAAAAACCAAACTCTTGGTCGGATAGGAAGCCTTGGTCCAAACCCTCTTTGGTGGTTCTGAGTATTTCGGCTGCCAGTTCTTTTGAGGGGTCGCCCGGCAGTTTTCTGTAGCTGATTCCATCACCTAATTGCCTGAGGATTTCATTCTTGTAATTGTCCACATCCTGTATTACAATGGCGCCCCCCTTGTCTGCGGGCTTTACCACCACCGATTTGTTCTCTTTCAGGGATATTAGGGCCAGTTTTTCTGCCTTGCTAATATTGTACTTGATGAATTTCCTCTCATCCAGGATCCTCCTGACATCTCGTGTGACAAGGCTTTCGTATGCAAGGATGCGTTGGGTCATAGTGTGGGTTGGGGGGACAAACGTTGATGGAATCCGCAGACCTGTTGTCGATGATGGGCGCTGGATTGGTCTGTCTTTGAAAAAGTATCTAAGTCTAATTTTTCGAAAGAAGCTAGCAAGTTCGACCAATGTGGTGAAGATGTTCGGTAGGGTGGTAGGCACGAATGATAAACCGCGATTGAGTACTCTCATTTCATCCTCTTTCAGAGTGTATTTTGAAATGTTGATCACAGGAGATGGAATAGATTTTACCACCTGTAGTTTTTTCTGCGGGTCGATCTCTCCCCGTGTTCTTCCTGGGGGGTGAAGTTCACCTGTTTCGTCCCTCTTCCTCTGCCTGTATCCCATTCCTCTCTCAAGTTCTGTTGTCCTCTGCCCGATCCCCTGTTCCAGTTGTTGCCTCTGCCTCGGGGGGTCTCCATCCACCCTGTCCTAAAAAAGGTTGG